>NW_006399836.1:2303448-2339148 GCF_000299155.1 Elephantulus edwardii | reverse complement strand
AGTCAAACGCCTTTGCATAGTCAATGAAACACAGATATATATTCCTCTGGTATTCCCTGCTTTCAGCTAAGATCCATCTAACATTAGCTACAATATCCCTAGTACCACGACCCCTTCTACTAAACCTAGCCTGGACTTCTGGCAGTTCTCTGCTGATGTGCTGTTCCACTCGTTTTTGGATACTCTTCAGTAGAATCTTGCTTGCATGTGAAATTACCGAGATTGTTCTATAGTTTCCACACTCTGTTGGGTCACCCTTCTTTAGAATGGGAACAAATATAGATCTCTTCCAGTCAGTTGGCCAAGAGGATGTTCTCCAGATTTCTTGGCACAACTTGGTGAGCACATCCAGGGCAGCATCTTTTAGCTGAAATATGTCAATTGGTATACTGTCTATACCTGGGGCCTTAGTTTTTGCTATTTCCTTCAAAGAAGCTTGAACTAAGCCTTAGAATCTTGAAAACGGTATACTGAAAAGGAACCATTTCTTCAGAGGTATGGTCTCAATGTCACCATGAAGTGATATAAACACAAGTGCCACACAAGTTGTTGTGTTCCGTAGAGTCAAATCCAACTCATAGCTAGCAGACTCTCTTTGAGGATTTTTAGTCAGTGAACTGCATGGGAGGAGACTGTGTACTCTTCTCCTGCAGAGCACTTGATGTATATGAACTGCATGCCTTTGGGGTTGCAGTGAGCTACATAGGTTAAGAGTTATTTTGGAGGTTTTTTTTTTTTTAAAAAAAAGAGAATCATCACAATTTCCTGTCCCACATTTGTAAACTACAACAGAGTTGACTCTGACTCAAGGTAAAACCATGTGCATCGCAGAACTGCTCTGAAGAGTTTCTGAGGCGGTGACTTTCCAGGCTCCTCTGGGTCCCGCTGGGCGAGTCTGAACTGCCAAGCTTTGCTAGTAGCTAGGAGGAGCATTAAGTAGAATATAGATGAACAAGCTTTGCCCTTTTAGAATATGTGAAGGCAGACAGGCCTTGGCAGAATAATGTTCTTTGATAACGAGTGAGAATGTGCCAGAGAGGTGAAGGGTGGGACTGAGAGAGAAGTGGCAAGAACTGGGGAGGGGGAAGACAGAGGGAAATCAGGGAAACCCCGGAAGAGGCCCAGGGGCATGAAGGCCAGAGCGAAAAGGGAGTTTTGACAGCAGAACCGATCCTTGTGTGGGCTGAAGACCAAGCAACAAAGCTGTACAAAACAGATGGAAATTCAGAAAGAATCCAAGATAACGTCTTTATTTTACAGATAACTAGAGCAACCAGCTAACCTGTCTGCTTTGAAGGTTTTATGAGGAAGTCATACCATAGTATAACTAATGTAATTAACTGTATATGATTATATTTTCAGATCATGCTTTTCTTGACAATCTCTAAATGAAAGATGGGGAACTGTCAAATGTGAAGTTAATAATCTTGATTTTTAAACTGTACTGATAATAAATTTTAGAATGGTGGCTGGTGGTATTATGTGCCACCGAGTCAGAACAGACTCACAGCTGATGCTTCAGCAGGTTTTCAGAAGCTGTAAATCGCAAGGGAGGAAACTGCCCATCTTTCTCCCTCAGAGCAGCTGGCGGATTCGAAACACATGTCTTTGGGGTGGCAGCACAACTCCTTATCCACTAGGCCATCAGTGCTCTTCTCTTTAGAATATAACCTTTAATACATAGACTTAAAAGTAAAGAAAAAAATAGCATAAAACCAGTTTTAATACGAACTGTAGGAAAGAGAGGAAACTAAAGATTCTCTTAAAGGTTGGCTAAAATATATTTGAATGGGTGCTTCTAGCCTAAGTGTTGGTGGAAGGAAGAGCCAGGCACGGGCCAGCTCTTCCATGTAGGGAGGAGACCGCCCAGGGTATGAGTCTCAAGGGATGTTCTCAGAGGCCGGGTCACCAGAGTTCTCGCCATAATTCTGCAGGCCTTTGCTCTCCTGAATGTACTGAACATGATTTGAAGATACCATGAAACCTCTGAGAGGTACAACTAGATGGAACACCTTGTTTTATCACATCTCAAAACATTTCTGCCTCTGACAAGTTTTGGACTTACTACTTTTTTTTTTTTTTAATTATTTCATTATTTTTTTGTGTGTACTGTCAAATCGGATCTGAATGGTACAGGAGGAGATTGCCCCTCCTTCTCCAGCAAAACATCATCTGGTGGATTCGAACCACGTACCTCTGGGATTGCTTGACTTACTATTTCTTGAATGTTTTAGTAGAAGGTATCAGAGTCTTCCTTCTTCGACAGATTTCTGCCTTAAACAGCTATAGCTTTTTGCAGACTTTTACCGTACCAAGTTATGCATCTGTGTTTAGAATTAGAAATCTTGCTCTGGTTTCTTGGGTACAACTCAGCAAAGTCCAAGACTGGACATCATTCAGGGACGGGGCAGAAGAGAATGAATTCACATGCCCAAGGGGAGTGAAGGCTCTTCTTTTTATACTGGATGCTTGGGCTTCAGTAAGTTTCAGAGCATTATGACCAAGATAAGAGGACGCACTGCCACTTGAGAACTTCATAGGATTTTGTTATAATACCATGCTTGTCAAAACACCTGATAAATACACAGGCCAGAGTGAATCTCTAATGAAATATATGTGACCTTATCTTAGGTGATAGAATTGAATGCAAGTTCATGAAGTAAATCAAGACTGAAAATAAAACTAGACTCAAAATGACCTTCACAAATTGAAACCTCATCTATCAAATTAAAGAAAGCAAGCTGGTAATTTGCTCTTGAATACACTTTTTAAAATAATAATAAATAAATAAAGCTGAAAATTTTACAATCATTGTGGAACATTAGTGCAAAGCATTGAGCTGTTTAACTTTTTACACCATCTTAACTCTAAAATCAATACACTGCTGGACTACACTAACTGAAAGTGTGTGTCACTCCAAGTCCTCTTCCACAAAGTCGTCTTTATTCTGATGGCACTGAGAGGAAAGCCCCTACTTTCCCATCTCACGGGATTGAGTATGGAAACAAAACAGATGTCCAAGTGTTTTAAAAAATGAAGTTCAATATACAGAGCTAGTATTCGGTTTCTAAAGAGGGCATAAATAAACAAAATGGTACAATGTGAGGTAATAAGCTTAAAGCTGCAGTAGGAGATTTATTTAAGACTAGGCAACTGTTAAGTGTTCTTAAGTCTGCTATCCAGGGAGATGATGCCTTGAAAGAGTCCTGCAGAGTTCAAAATGGGAAACCTAGAGTCTTGACTATACAGAGAAGGAGCCCTGGTGGATTAACAGTTAAACTCTCCAGAGCTGTCAAGATAGAACTGTGTTGTCAAAAATACGTGTTCTAAATTCCTATACCTGTGGGTTGGAGCTCTGGTGACCTACAGGTAAGGAGTTGTGCTGTCAAAAGCAGTCAGTTTGAGTCTCCCAACAGCTCTGAGGAAGAAAAATGGGATTTACAGCCTCTGAAAACCCGCTGAAGGGTCAACTATGACTTAGTTTTGACTTGATGGCAATGGGTTTGAGTCTGTCTTATACCTGTCAGGGAGGCCTGGTGGCACAGTACTTGTCTGCTAAGGTTAGAAGTTTGCACACATCTGTGTGAGAAAGATGAAGTATTGTTTTACAGGCTTAAAAATCCTTTGAGGCAGTTCTACTCTATGCTACAGAGATACTGCTATGAGCACTTTGGTTCATACCTGTGCTTACAATCCCTTTTGGACGTAAGTTTTCTTTGTTATGTTGAGACATCAGTTTAGAGTGTATCTTAAATCAGTTTCTTTGAGATAAAAATGAAATTAAACAAGCAGAGGGAGGAAAGTCAGATGTCATATTTCATGACAGTCATTGAGGAACCAATCAACAAGGACCTTCTAACCCAGAGTCAACAAAGAGAAAGCCAGTGTCTGGAATTTGAATTTCTAGGCTCCTAAGCTGTTCAAGTCACCCACTGTTAACAGTTGCACTAGAGAGCTAACACGACTGCCTGTGAGCCAAGAGGGCTTGAGGCCACACAGCAGCTCTCTGGTAGAAGGCCTGTGAGCTGTCTCCAAAGACTGTGGTGGAGAAAACCACAGGGCAGTGCTACTGTCACATGTGGATGCTAGACTGGACAGCTCCGCACAACAGCAACTGCAGAGAAGCCGTTTAGAGTCAAAACTACCTTTTTTCCCCCCTTCTGTGACCAACGATCACCAGCCGTCCAGGAAACAAAAACTACACTTCGGAAATCTCTTGATGTCGATTTCGCACATAGAGCAATAGAGTTGCCCTCTGTGAGCTGTTCGTGACACATGCCCCCCCCCCCCATTCTTTACAAAACTTCCTTTTAAGAAAACATTACAACTTTTTTATTTTTTGGAGCCTAAAAATAATTTGACATACTTTTCAACATTTGAGACCATAACTAATATTTTTTAAAAAAGATACTTTCTAAGGTTCCCCACACGAAGTGCACAATCAGTTGCTGAACCATATCCAATATCTTTACTCCCATTTTAACATTTTAGATTTTTTTTTTTATCAAATGGGACAAACAGTAGGAATAAACCATCACTTTCTGAAGACAAAAATTCCAAATTACGCATTTAAAAACGCAGACCGAGGCGAGCTCTGGTGGCCTAGTGGCAAGAAGCTGCACTGCAATCCCGCAGGTGTGCGGTTCGAATCCACCAGATGCTCTGCTGAAGAAGGAGGAACAATCTCCTCCTGTACCAGTCAGATCTGATTTGATGGCGCGCGCACACAAACACACACACACACAACACACCCCCCACCAAAAAAAACCAAAGCAGACCTAGTGGTTTCAACATTACCTGGTGCTGTTTATCTCTGTTAACCTGAACTTGGGTGAGGATACAATCTCTAGGGATTTGTGCTAGGTGTAGCCTGTTGATTACAGGTTACCAAATGCTGCTATGAATGCACCAAAGATTACACGCAAAAATTACACAAAAACATTAATATTCTATGTTGAAATGAATATACTGGCGGATGGCTGGATGGACATTCTCTCTCTCACCCTTCCCTACCAAAAAAACCCCAACAAATAAAAAAACTTACTAAATACTGCAACTTTGGCAAATATGGGCAAGATATGTTGCTGTTAGGTGCCGTCCAGTCAACTACAACTCATAGTGACCCCATCTACAAAGGACAGACCACTAAAATCTTCCAAACTACTACTTCATTTGCAATACAGCCTCAGGGTAAACTTCTCTTTCTTATAGCTGTGGAGTTGGTACTGACTCATTGCCGACCCTCCAGTGGGTTTGTGGAGGTTGCAAATCATGAAAGGAGAGTGTATTACCGACCCACTAGGCTACTAGCAGGTAAAGGCTGTGTATCCATAAATAATCAGATGATACTACAGAGCTAAATAACACAAGGCAGAAGAAACGGAACCAAAATGAAGTAAACAAATGTAGAGGAGTAAATGGGGAATGGATTCTGGTACTCACCATCTCTCTGGCTATTTCCAGGGCTTCCTGCAGGCCGTAGAGCCTGCCACAGACCAGGTAGATTCCATTGGCCCAGAGAATACAACCCTCATGGACCCAAAATTCATTGCTGTCTAGAGGTAGTTCAGGGATTTGTAACTCCAGCTCAGGGCCACCTTCCGAAGTGGTGGGCGCACAGGGTTTTGAGTCCAAAGCAGTCTTTTCGCCGCTGCCCTCGGTGGTTGCCTTTTTACAAGGGAGGCCCCTGGACAGTGACCGAGGGCCTCCGCCACAGTCTTCTGAGCGATGTCGCCGCTTAAACCTGGGGTGGGCAGCCAGGCTCCTCTGCTCCTTCTGCTGCTGCTCCTCCTCCTCCTCAGTGTCCGTCTTGGAGCCGTTAGAAGCGCTTTTGTGCCGTACCTTAACCTTGCTCTGCATTTCCGAGGCTCTCTTAGGAGGCGGATTCTTCGGGAGAGTGGCTGCATAATCTTGGGGATAAAAGGGTCCAAAGAGGTCACCCATGTTCCGGTAACTGGCCCACTTGCCACACAGACAGCAAACCAGGTGCCCCATAACAGAAGACTCTGTCACAACAGGCCCCTGCAGCATAAAGGATGACGCTGGGAGCGCTTTGCTCTCGGTGCTGCTGGGCGGAGGGGTCAGTGACCTCTGACCTTTCCGGCCTCTCACCAATTTGGTCTGTTCTTCTTCAGCATTGATGATTGTACAAACGGCTCCAAGTTCACACTTATTGACTACATGGATGTAAGGGAAAAAGGACTTGTTCTTGGCATCGGTTTTGTCCAGGGGCTGGGTGGCATACTTCAGCTTGATCTCGGGTTCTTGGGGTTCTACGATGGGCACAGCTTGTTTGGTTTTCCGCTTGCGTGGCTGTGCGCCTGGCTTGCGTCTCTCCCTCCTCTGCCTCTGCTTTTTTGGCTTCGGCTCTCCATTGGCAGAACCCTGCGGTATCTGAGGGGGCTGAGGAGGGGGAGGTGGCGGCTGCTGCTTCTTTTGTTTATTCACGCTGCCAATGGGTCGCCCCTTCTTCTTTCCTGATGGGAAATAACCCTTTGGAGGGAAACATTCTTGTTTAGGGGAAATCGTCACTGTATCGCTCTCTTTCTCTTCAGCCTTGGGGTTTGCCTCCGGAGCCAGTATGCCGGCTGGAGATACATTCTTGGAGTCAGGAAAGACTAAAGGTGCTGTCCCACCCAGGGAACCATCTGGTCGCCCTTGGTTACCACCGGGCTTCTGTGACACTGCGGATGCCATGGCACCAGGGAGTTCTTTTCCAGTGGTAACTGTTTCTGGATGTGCCTCTGTCTTCACTTTGTCGTCCCCACTGCCACGCCACTCTTCCGAGGACCTCGAAAGGGGCTTTTCAATGCTCAAGTCCTGGTTTGTTGGGCTGATGAGGTTTGACACCACCTCACCTTTTCTCTTCTCCATCTCAACTTCTTGGACAGCAACATTCCCGCCTTCAGAAGGTCCACTCTTCAGAGACAGGATGTCGTCAAGGGTCACTGTGTCTCCCCCAGCCTCAGCGCTGTTTGAAGACGCACTCCTCCTGATATTTGGGGATGTGATCTTCTGAACGATTGCCTCCAACTTCAATCCTCGTCCTTTGCGCGGCGGCAGTATTTTGGTCTTAGCAGGGCTCGTGAGGGGAACGGGAGGGCAATTTCTATTATCTGGACTTGTGAGGTCTTTGGAGGACTCCTTCTTAGGGATACCCTTGATATCCTGGCTGTGAGAAAGGTGGGCATAGGAATTGAAAGCTTTATCTATACCTTCTTTCGATGGGGGAAGGAGACGCCCTTTCTCTTCAGAGCTGTTCTTCACATCTTGGGACTGTCTTTTACTGGGAATGGGAGAGATAAAAGAGCGGACCCGCCTCCGCATGATTAATGGGTTTTGAGGAGAATGATCCTCTTGGCCAGGAAGTCTTAGCATAACATTGCCAGGTTTGGACGACTGTGTGGCCTCAGCGAGTCCATGTCCATCGGTCTCATGGGGCGGCCCATACCTCTTTTGATTGGACATTCCGGGAGGACCACTGCTTTTGGCTGGAGAATTCTGCCGGGAAAGATCCCAACAGGACTCTTGTTGCAACTTCTGAGAGCCATGCTTCAATTCCATGCCTTTGCTGGGTAGACCATCACTAGCTAAGAGGCAGCGTCCAGCCTCCTGACCACTGGGGTCATGGTAAGTCCCCATTGGGGGGCCATACATCATACCATCTTTGTCATTTTTCAGGGGGCTCCGGACTCTGTCAAGAAACTGCTGCTGCCTTGGGCTCTTGCGTGGCCCCTCCTGCCGGTGCTGGGCAGCGGCAATGACCCCCTGAGCAGAGCTGCTGCTCCAGTCCTTGTACTCGTCTTGTTGCTGCTGGTACATCTGCCTCTTATAATGGAGCTGAGAATTCAAGCTTGCGTTAGGGTCCCCGTAAGCATGAGTCCGAGCATTTGCATGATAAGCAGAGGCCAGGCTTTCTGAGTTGGGAGAAAAGGGAGCGTGCAGTGAGCTCCTATTGGCCCTCTCTGAGAAGGCCATGTGGGGGTTCATGTGATGAGGGTCTCCCCCCGGGCCTCTACTCCTCCCAGGAGACATCTTCAATTTTTCTGAGAAGTCGTGATACTGAGTGTGAGACCGACCTCTCATCCCTTCCCGACCACCAACTCTGCCTGGGACCCGTCGCATCGGTGTGGGTCTGCTCTCTTGCTGCGGGCCATAGTCTGAGAGGGAATCGTGGGTTGCTGCTCCAGGACTGGTATTGCTTCGGTAGGACTCGTGCTTGATGCTGGCGGGATGGCAGTGGTCTCCAGATTTCTTATTATTGAAACTAGCCTGGGATTTGGATTGTTCATAGTCTTCCTCTTTAATCTGGCCACTCTGGGATTTCAGCTTTGTTTCCATGGACACTAAACCACCTGGAAGAATGACTGACTGACTTAAACTTGGATTGAGACGTTCACTTCTCCCCATTCGGGTGTCGGCACCCATGTGCCCCAGGGCGTGAGCTCCTGGGTCCCTGACAATCTGCCTTAGTGGAGATATGTCACAGATCACCGACCTTCTTTCAGAGAGAGAACCCCCAGGCTCATGTCCTGACGACTGAGGCTCTATTTCAAACTTTCTGGGAATCGGATAGTCAGCCAAATTGATCTGTTTCATTTCAGGAGCTGTGCTGCTTGATTTCCTTTCCCAGGAGCCCCAGTGGGGGTTTTCTAATAGGGAACCTATGCTTTTGTTCAGGAGGCCCCTGCTAGCTAACTCATTGGTTTGACTGACTAAGACATTGGGCCTTGAGGCTCCTTCCAGGCCAGCAGCCATCCCCTGGTGCTCTTGGGCACTTCTAGAATACCTCCTGTCAGGGTGGTGGTGGTAACCCTGAAGGACCTCCTGTAGGAGGCTGGGGAACTTCTCATTTCTACCTTTTCGCTCCCCATGGCCAGAGAAATCCCCCTTTTCTTGTCCTGTGGGATACTGAGGAAAGCCACTGACATTTCGTGGCATGGCTGACCCGAAGCTGTCTTTGTAGCTATAGCGTAGGCTCCCAGGAGATTTACTTGGCTCAGTTCTGCCTGTAAAACTAGAGGCCACTGCAGAATGACTGCTCTGGCCATTTCCCTCTCCATTGTGGTTGGAGTTATTATCTCCGTTCTTGTTTCCTTTGCTCCCGCTTCCTGGAGGCTCTGGCTGGGGAAGTGTTACATGGCTAGCTTCCTTTGCCCCCCCAGTGCTAGGGGGCCTCTGAGTGGCCACAGGGTCATCCTCTGGGGAGCCCTTATCCTGTCCACCAGTCTTTTCTACCCGACTTGTCATGGCTTCCCGGGAGACAATCACTCCAACTGTCTTCTCATTGACTTTTGGGTTGCCCTCGGATGAGAAGGGAGTGTCCTTAGCACCTGGCGAGGCAGTCTCTTCTCTTGCTGCAGGACTGGCAGTGAGGCGGGGTGGCTCGTTCTGAGCACCTTGTGCTGGAGAAGAGCTGGCTTTCTCGGAGGAGACACCCTTGTACGTGGTATCAGAGCTGGTGCTCTGGCCACTAAGCTGCCTCACTCTTTCACCTTGATCCTCAGAACTGCTGGAGCAGCCTCCATCCAACGACTCTGCCATGGGAGACTTAAGCTGTTCTTCAGGCTGTGAGGAACCTTCAGAGTTTGTGCAGCTGTCTGCTTTCTTAGAAGATGAGGAAGGCCTCTTGGAGGTCTTCTTCTGAGGTGTCAGGGCATCCGAAAGTAACATGTGCTGGACAGTATTGGGGAGATTGGCCACCTGTGTACTCAGGGCACTCAGGCTACTCAAGCCAGGATCCGTCAGCCGCTTTTCAGGCACACCTTCCAGTCCAAACGCTTTGAAGCCTGCAGCATGGGAATTTGGACTGGGCATCATTGATGGGGTTGGGCTGAGTTGAGGCATTAACTGTAAAATTCTGTTTCTGGAGCCCATGGGCACACTGCCTTGCCCACACTGGAGATTCTCCCCGCTCTGCATCAGAGGAGATGGAGTAGAGCTGCAGCTTGGAGACTGGACCACGGAGGCAGCCGGAGAAGGGTTGGAAATGGGGCTGAAGTTCTGATGGAACTGCATGGGGGATCGCACAGGGACCTCGGGCTGGCTGTACTGCCCTACCTGGCTCTGCAGGGGCAGCTTGGTGGCAGTGTTGGTGTACTGCATCACGTGCTGAGGTGGGTGCTGCTGCTGCTGCTGCTGCTGTTGCTGTTGGGGTTGGGGTTGCTGTTGCTGCTGCTGCCCCTGCTGATTCCCTTGTGGAATCTTTGCCTGTTCAAAATTTTTCATAGACTGAGGCTGATAGCTGTAATTTGATTGTGTTCCATAAGCCTGTGTGTTAGAACCCACGTTATGGCCTTCATACTGGGAACTGGCATTCACACTATAACTGCCATCGTAGCTCTGTCCAGACTGGCTGAAACGCTGCGGTGAAGGGAAAGAGGAGGAGGAGGAGGAAGAGGCAGAAGACTGGTAGTGCTGGCCAAACTGACCCACTCGTAGCTGATAACCGGAAGCAGAAGATGGCAGAGCTGAGGGCCGCTGCATTGGCTGCAGGTGTGATGAGCCAGATGCTGGCTGGCCAGTGGCTTGGGGCAGAGGCTGATGGGATTGGTAAAGCTGCTGTCTCAACTGCTGTACTTGCTGTTGCTGCTGCTGCTGGCTGGATGCCTGCTGCTGGTACTGGGCGCTCCCTGGAGAGAAAGGCCCTGTGTAATCCTGTTGATAATGGGACACACCACCAAGAGCAGAGTGCTGTGCTTGAAACTGGCCCACGTGACCCTCACTCCCGTACTGATTGCCAAAGCTGCTCCCCTGGGGGGGTCCGTAGCTCTGCACAGGTCCAGAAGGCCGCCGCTGAGGTGGCTGTGGGGTTCCTGTTGCCACGGGGTCTTTGCTGCCTGCCATGTAGTAAAAATCTCCAGCCTCTTTTCGGAAACCCTGGTAGCCCTGATGGCCAGAGGTTTCGCTAGCCATTGCTGCTGCTGCAGCTGCAGCTCCTCGTCGTCCACCACTGCTACTGCTGCTGGCACCACTACCACCACCTCCACCGCCAAAATTCTGGAACATCTGGGCCTGGCGAGGGCTGAACTCTTCCAGCCGGGATGAGCTGTGGACCTCCTGCGGGTAGCTCTGCTGGTTTCCGTGGTAACTGCTTTGCTCCCGGAAGGACTGCATACTGTTCAGCAGCACAGCGGCAGGCCAACAGCCCTCCTGGAAATGGGAAGAAGAGAAAGAAAAATATTAGACAAGCATCTCCTGAGCACAAATAAGACCAGGGCTGGTGGTGAAGGAGCAAGACAGTTCAGATGCCCAGATGAAGTGCACTGGCCTGAAATCCATCACCGTTATTCCTGACCCTATTCATTCCTAAGATGAAAGGTAAGGCAGAAGTCTCTGGGAATGACAAGAAACACTTATGGTAAATAAAAATTCAATATGACATCAATATAGATAAGTGGGGCCCACAATTTCATGGGGTTAAGCTATGGGGCTATTATTACTCTGTAAGTTTTTCATTATTGGCTCAAAAACAAAGCCGAGAAAGTAACAAGGGGAAGGAAAAGAGGAATGGAAGCAGCGAGTCCAGGGAGGGAGTAGGAAGAGTGCTGTAACACTGAGAGATTATAACCGATGTCACAAAACAAAAATGTATGTATGTATATCAACTGCTAAATGAAAAATCAATTTGTTCTAGGGTAAACCTCTACCCTAACAACAACGAAAAATAAAACAAACAACCCCCCACTCCATGTCTTCCAGTTACTCTGAGGAAGAAGTGAGAACATTTCATTTCTTTTGTTTCATCTTTAGGACTGAACAATGAACTAAAACTCAAACAAAAATGAGCCTGTTACATCACCAGCTGTCCGGCATTCCCTACCCTCTCCTGAGAAAGAGAAGGGGCCTGACAGCCAAACACATGTAATTTTTGGTTTACTGTAATTACCGTGATTGTGGACAGTCAACCTTTATCACCTATGGAGGTTCCTTATGCTCTCTACAGTCAACACACTGACGTGGAGCCAACCTCTTCCTACCAATTACTGTGGCCAAGGAGCCCCTCTCCACACTACCCCAGTCCCTGGGTACAAAAGGCTGGAGTAGCAGCGGCTAGAAGTTCCAGTACATTTCACACGGATATGGGTTTGATTTGCCATCCAAAAGATGATGTTCCTGGAGAGACTCTTCTCCAAGTCCTCCGACTGAGCCAACATCTTGCTGCACACCTTTGCTAATTCAGCCTTCCTTTCAAAGCAATTTACGAAGAGCAGATTTTCATGTTGTCTATTGCTTGGGTTTGTTCTTGGGTTCAGAAATAATAGGACAAAGGAAAACTGGCTAAATGACTCTGAAACTGTGTAAGAGATGATGTAAAACACGCATGGGGTTTGGCGAGTTACTAACGGAACCTTTTCCCTACACATTTTATGTAGTTTGTTCCTTAGTCCTCTCTTGGGGGAGTGGAATATGGAGTTGCCTGTGGGTAAGTCAGTGGTTCTTTAAGAAGTAATTAATATATGCCATCTTATTTCAATTTTCTATTTCAATAACTAATTTTAGTTAGTGAGAAGCCATTCCCTGTGGCCTCTGTGACCCCCACCCCGTCCTGGGTCCTGGAGTGGCCCACCACATTCCTACCCAGACATACTCTCACCAGATGCTCATCCCTTACCCGGCAAATAGCACCTGACTGGTAAGGCCTTCTGACCATCCAATTTAAAACAGCAAATCACGACCCTCCTCTGATCTGTTGAGAGCTCGAGTGGTGCAATATTAAGCTCTGAAAGGTCAGCTGCCATAAAGTCTAGTCTTGGAAACTCTCAGGGGCAGTTGTACCCTGTCCTATACAAACGCTGATGGATGGAATGCATGTGACAGCAATGTTTGTTTTTCAGGGTTTCCTCAGTACTCTTCATCTCTTCGACCTCTTCGTCTTCATTTTCTTCCTTGCATTTATCCCCAATATATATGCCACTCATTTACTGCATCTCACCCATTAGAATGTAAGGTCCAGGAGAGCCAGGCTTAGGTGTGTTCTCCAATCTTCACGTCATTAAGACAGCAAGGAGCACATACCAGCTAGGTGTGTAAACCAAACCCAAAAACCAAGTCCATTGCCATCAAGTGGATTCTGATTCACAGCAACCCTGTAGGCCAGAACAGAGCCTCTCTTTAGGGTTTTCAAGGCTATGAATCTTTACAGAAGAACAGCTCACCTTTTTCCCACTGGAACTAGGAGGTTGGCTCTGGTGACTCCAGCTAGAACTTGCACATTCAGGGATATGTGAAGGAGTGGACTAGGAGGATGGCAGGAAACTCAAAAAGCATGATTCAAAAGCAGAGCTACAGAACGTAACGGACTCTGCTCATACATCTTCTGGGTCCAGAGGAGGGGAAAACCCAACTCGGGTCCCCATAAGACCCCAAGGAAGACTTCACAGTAAACCATGGCTCATCGCGAAAGGTGATGATCTAAAAGCTCTTAATTTGATAACTGTCAAATGACCCCAACTCTAAAGAGCCAAGTATAAATAACCTTCAAATTGAAAAGACTGCTGTGTTCTTTGCTCCCATAAATCTGATGGACAACAGAATTATATGGACAATAAGAAGGATCTGAATGGATATTACATAAAGCTTGATATTATCCTACCACATTAACTCATTCCTCACTACATCAACCTTATTTTTACAGATGCATTAACTCTTGGAGAGTCTTTTAGATTCCATGTTCTTGGTCAACACGACTCCAGAACAGTACAGTGGAGCCTGTCCCCCAAGCTACATTTCTGACACTACCTGGAGGATGTAGTCTCTGTCCTTAGTCAAGAGCTACCACTTACTCTATCAGAGGTCAGGCTTTAAAATACCAAGTCCCTCCTCTGCCTCCCTACGGAGTTTCTCTTCAGTATGATTTTTCTAACCCTTCTCCGACGTTGTTATGCAGATGGAAGGGAGTATGTGAATGGGATGTGTTGACCTTTATCCACAAGGGGATTAGCTATCTACCATTCCATAAGGAGACTGGCCAGTCTCAACAATCTACAAGGGGACTGGCCAGTCTCATCATTAAGTTGAAGAGCTCTAGCTGCAGCGATGAAATCTTCCTCCACCAGAAGAGATGGATTTGTTCCCCAGCCAGAGAAGAGAGGCCTCCCAAACCTGGTAAAATGTAGGACACACTTCAAGATGGCGGCAGCAGCAACAGCAATGATTGAACTGGAGAATGGAGATGGGTCTTTAGTGGGGTGGGAGGAAGCCAATATTGGCAGGACTGAGAACTCTGCTGGACATCTAGGGGACAGAAGCCAATACTGGCAGGACTAAGAACTTGGGAATGCCTCAAGGCTAAGGTGCTTACATGCATATTTTGGGAGCTGCCTTAACTGTATTCTGTTATGAATCTGAATTCTAACACTTTGACTCACACAATGTGGCTCTGTTCTGTTCTGTGTGGTCTGTGTGCTACCACACTGGTGAGAGGAGTAGAAAGGGGCACAGGAGCATGGGAGCCATGTGAATTTGTTTTTCGCTGCTGATGTTGTGGACGGGGACAGCTGCCCTCTGTGAAGTTGATAAAGGTCAGATACGGTGCCCCGCACATGGCCCTTGCTCTTTTTACACTCCCTCTCACCAGTGCCTACTTCTTGCTTCTTCACCTCCTGTTCTACAACTGTCAAAATAATTCTGCCCGTGCACATGTTGCTTCTGTTTGTGGTGGGTTTCTAGGTGAGATTTTAAGTGTCAGCGGTCTTTTCTAGAGGATGAAAGGCTGATGAGTTAAGCTGAACAAAAAGACCAAATCTGACAGTTTACACTAATGAGATGCTTCCTCCAGAGCTAATCTTGAAATATTTTATATATTTAGTGAACTCTTCTGCAAATAAAAATCAAATTCCTGAAGATCTAAGTATGTAAACAATGCTGCCACTTGCTCTTGAGTTTTTTGTAAATAAGAGTCACTGAGGAGTCAGATGTGTCTGTACCTTCATTACTACATGCACCACATTCAGACGGGAAAACAGGTCAGGCCCAGTGTTCCTCCTGCGGGCTATTCTCAGCCCTTCCTTGTAGGTGCCAACATCTGGTGCCCTTATCCCTAGTGTCATGATTTATAAGGCAGAAGAAAAGAAACATACCCAACCAAGAATCTTCAGCAAGATACCAGGAAGTTTTTGAATACCTGAAAGTAGTTCCAAGTTTGATCCTTCTTAGTAGTTCCAAGCAAAGCAATTAAGGAAAACAAGTACAAAAGCAATTTAAAAATTATAATTCCATGTATTTGGTGAAATTTCTGGTTTTTTCAACTATTAATAAAAATCTTTCTAATACACTCTATTAGGGAAAAAACTATCAATACAATCAGTTTTAAAGTGAGTGATTAAGAGTGACAAATGTTTGACTATCTTCCTTTTGAATAAATATAAATGTAGTAAAGAAAACCTGGCACTCAAAGGAATAATACTAAGAAAGTTGTGTATATACTTGGGAAAAAGGGCTTCTCTCAGTGTATCTTCACTCGTGGCATTCCTGAGCAGTTTCAGAAGGCTGTCGGAGTGGACCAGCAAGCTCCACAACTCAGAGGCTGTACGCTCAATGGCCTGAAGTCCACATACCAGCCCTGCCACTCCTGCTGCTTACAGAGAACTACCATCATTACCTTTCTTCTCCCTGCTTCCCTCACACATCTATCACTCCACTCCTAATCTAGTCTCTGCTCTACAAAGTTCAACATTATTAAAGCAGTTTCTTCTCTAGGTACTTGTTTCCTCTTTTATTCCAGGGTTTTGTTTATTCCTCTTCCCTGCCTAAAAAAAAAAAAAGCTCCAGTCCTTACATTATTAACAATATGTGTGGCTCTGCCTCATGTGGTAGGTAGATATTTGCGAACTACGTACTTCCTTGCCTGGGAGAGGGTGCTATGTAGACTGTCGACAGGCTCCACTGACCCACCCCTGGCTTCTGGCCCAGGCTGGTCAGAGGTGGAAGAATGAATAGAACAATTTTTTTTTCCTGGTTCCCATCCTGCGGTCACTGAGGTTGGCAGAGATGGCCACAGCTCTGGGCGACCCAAACAGCTACCTTCCCCAAGCTTCTGGAGAGCCACTTTTCCTTCAGAACTAGGAGCTTCTTGCTGGGCTAGCCCAGAAGACTTCTCTTTCCCCCATAAATTCCCAAACCTGGCTCATCCTGAATACA
The DNA here is from genome assembly GCF_000299155.1 of Elephantulus edwardii. Classification (NCBI taxonomy): domain Eukaryota; kingdom Metazoa; phylum Chordata; class Mammalia; order Macroscelidea; family Macroscelididae; genus Elephantulus; species Elephantulus edwardii. The sequence goes on along the minus strand of NW_006399836.1, from coordinate 2,323,008 downwards.
CAGTCCTTTGTTAATATTTTCTTCACTGTTGTCAACGCGGCATCGTGAGCAACCTCTTCTAAATCTTCTGCAGATCAGAAGCTGAGGCAGATGATCCTTTCTACATAGTTCTGGGTTAGAGCCTGATAGAGAAGCAGTGAAGAAACTTGGAAAGTAGAAGGGGAGGTTACAGCAGCAGAAACATCTCATCACCTCCCAGGAACAGCTCACTGTAGCTTTGGTGGGAGATGGCCAGGAGCCACTTTGCTGACTTTCATGGCCCCAGTTTTCCCAATGGCTGTGCAAACCTGAATATCTTTATTAAAATCCTTTATACCTGGCACAGACAACGTCCCTTTTCCTGAATGAACCCTGCATGACACAATTAAGCACTACTCATATCACCCAGTCTGACTAGGCCATCTGTTTTCCACTGGGACCCTGGCTGACAGAGCAACTCTCTTGTTCCTGGCTTCAGGGCAGGCTATTATCACTTGGGGAGCGAGAGACTTCTATTGCATGCAATATGGTGTACTAGAGGGACTGAAAATTCTCCCTCAACACAACAGACATGTCAGACAAAATGTACAGCCAAGCTGCAAGAAATAACACATGCATGTCCAGGGCTCATACAGAAAGAAATACTAAAAGCATCACTGTGAGGTTTAGGGCGCTACCTGCCAGAGATGGCTGGAACGGGATGGGGTCTGTAGGCCTTACGGACTATTAAGGGGTGGGGGGAAGAGTTTTCATGAGCCTAAGAAATGTTGTTATATAATAGTATCTTGCAGATATCTTAAGAAATAAGTTTCAGGATAATCTCAGACCCATCTCTTTGTATTTAAGACACTATCAAGGAGAGGAGAGGAAACTGTCAGCAGCTTCATCTTACTTGGATCCACATTTAACACCCCTGGTACAAGCAGTCAGGAAATAAAGGAGATACACTACACTGGGAAAATCTGCAGCTGGAGACCTCTCCAAGTCACTGAGGAGTAATGGTGTCAGTTTGAGGACTAAGGTGCGTCTGATTTAGGTCCTAGTCCTTCCAATAACCTGCTATGCATCTGAAAGCTGGACAATTAATAAGGATTACAGAAAAAGAATTAATGCCTTTGAGCTGTGGTACTGGAGAAGAACAGTGAATATGCACCCCATGGATGGTCTCTTAGAGAGAGTGCTCTTTGGAGGCAAGAATGATAAGCTTTGTCTTACATATTTTGGGCATGTTGGTTTTCTAGTCTCCCTTCTTCCCTTTCCTCCATTCCTCTTCTCTTCCCTCCCCTCACAACTTTCTGCTCCTCTCTCCTCAGAGAGGAAAGGCTATTTCTTGGAGAGGGACATGATGAGGGTCAGTGAAGAAGAAGAAGACCCTCAACCAGGAGGACTGACCGGTGACTGCTGCAATGGGCTCTTGTGTGTCAGGAAGTGTGAGGATGGCACAGGATAGGACAGGGTTCAGATCCTATATTCATAGGTTTGCGTTGAGTTGTACTTGACTAGATAGCACCTAACAAGAAGTATCACCACCACGTCTTAGCATTAAGATCCTAGCCAGAAGTTCAAGTTGGATTTATAAAAGGCTATGGCATCCTTGATGATGTCTAATGGATCTTGGCTGAAAGCAGAGATTATTAGAAGAATGTCTATTTTATTTTTTTGACTATGCAGAAGCATTTGACTGTGTTGATCACAATAAATTATAGCTAAGCTTGAGAAGAATAGGAATTTCAGAACACTTAATTATGCATATCCAAAATCTATACCTGGACTAAGAGGCTGTTGTTGTGTGATCAGAGCAAGGGAACACTGCCTGGTTTAAAATCAGGCAATGTGTGTGTCAGGGCTGTATCTTCTATCTATCCCTACTCAATCTATATGCTGAGCAAAATAATTTGTGAAGGTGCAATTTAAGAACAAGAATTTGGCATGAAGACTGGAGGAAAGCTCATCAACAACCTGTTTTGCAGATGTTACAACTGTGCTTGCTCAAAGTGAGGAGGACCTGAAGCACTGGCTGCAGATCAAGGACGGCACTTTTCAATATGGATTACATCTCAACATCAAGAAAACAAAAATCCTCTCTGCTGGACCAAAAGGCAACATCATGATAGATGAAGAAAACACTGAAACTGTCACTGGATCCACAGTCAATATCCTTGGTACCAGCAGTTGAGATCGGGAGATGTACAGGGAAAGATGTATCGGAAAAGTCTGCTGTCTGGGATTTCTCCAAAGTCCAGAGCAATGTCAGTTTAAACATTAAGGTGCATCTGAGTCAAGTCACAGTCTTTCCAATCACTTCCTATGCATCTAAGAGCTAAACAATGAATAAGGACAAGAGAAGAAATGATGCATTTGAGTCGTGGTACTGGAGAAGAGGGCTGCCAAAGGAATCGATAGATATGTCTTGGAGAAAGTACAGTCAGACTGCTCGTTGGAGGAATGGTGAAGCTTCGTCTCACATAATTTGGACAGGTTGTTTGGAGAGGTTATTTCTTGGAAAGGGACATCATGCTTGAAAAGATGGAGGGTTGGAGAAAGAGAGGAAGACCTTGAACCAGATGGACTGATACAGCATCTGCAATGGACTAAAATGTGTCAAGGACGGTAAGGCTGGTGCAGAAGAGAATAGAGTTCAGATCTCCTGTTCATCGGGTAGCTAGGAGTCGTATTCAACTCGACAGCACTTAACAAACCACCAAGTCATAAAAACTCCCTTGTCATTGTCATTATAATCTTCCTTGGATTAAATGAACATTTTTCAGACATACTCTCTTCTAGCACCAGTCTTCTGGAAGAACTCTCCTGACACCTGCATTCCCAACATGCCTTGTTTCTGCCCCTCCCAGTCCTCTCCAAGAAACCTGCTCTGCCACAGTTCATCCTCACCAGGCCTGCTTGCCACACCTAGGCCCTGAAATCCTTCCTATCATGTCAGCTAATGCGACTCTCAGAATTGTAAATGTTCCTGAAATGTGACCTTCTGTGGAAGTCTTTAAAAGAGAAAATGTGCTGTATTTCTCAGTCCAATGAAAAGAAAACTGTAAAATACATTAGCTTTTCACCTGTATCCAAAGTACTTACTACAGACATAATAATTTTTAGTTATCATAGCACAAATTGGCTCATGGTGACTTTCCATATAAAGGAACAAAATCTACCTTACCCTACCCCATCTGGATAACCACTGAATTGTGTGGGTCCACGGGCATGGGCACTGGGCCTTTAGTCACATTCAGGCTGCCTCTTACAGCACTATCCTAGATAGCAAACAGTTGGAAATCTAGAAGGCCTTCGGTGGCTGATTTCGGAAGTAGATGTCAGGCCTTTCTTCTGGTTCCCAGCATTACAGCAACATGAAAGTCACCACATATAACAGACTGATACACATATGCGTAGCAGGATGTAGTGTGTGGCAACGCTGTCAGATGTGACTCGCAGTGAGTGACCCTGTGTACAACAGAATCCTACCCAGGATCAGGATGTAGTTAACAGCTGCCGTTTATTTAAGCCATTTCTGTATGTTAGATACTGGGTGACTTTAAATATATTCACAAATTATGTGATTTGTAGAAAGGCACTCTCCTAGGCGCTCAACTTGATGTTCTAATGCAAATTCTTTTAATTTTAAAGCTTTCCCTACCCCTACTCCCAACTGAACAAAAAGACCCAAATTCATGTATCTGAAAATCCTGACAAGTACTTGGCTCTGGTAACAATTTTTGTAATTTGTAACTATCATTAATTATTTCTTGGATATCCATCAACCCCATGTCACATCCTCAGGAGGCTCTCTCTTTTGTAAACTGAGGCTCAGAGACGTTAAACAATCAAAAATGTTCTGTTCTAGTAGAGAGTAGAATTTGTAGAATGGTCAGGTCGGAACCGAATCTGCACTCTGGGCATAAGCCTTTGACGAACCAGCAGTCTGCCAGTGCTACCATTTCAGAAATGAAGGCACTTTTCAGAAGGTGTGACCGACTGAACTGTGCTCCCTTAAATTAAGTGTCCTAAAGCCCAATCCCTGTACCTGTGTGGTTTATCTAATCTCATTTGAAAATAAAGGGAGTTTTCTACACAAAGGTGTAAATATTAGTGTACGGTGTATTTTAGGCAGTTTTCTTCTGAGATGGAGCAGATTAAACAAGCAGAGACAGGAAGACAGATGGCATACCACATGAAGATTACCAAGCAGGCAAGGGCAGAAGCAGAAAAGACTAGACACGTCCCCCTTAGCCAATCCCGGGGAAAACCTTCCTCTAGAATTGGCTGATACTCTGTATTTGGACGTTTAGCCTTCTAAACTGTGAGAAAATAAACTTGTTAAATCCATCCAGTTGTGGTGTTTCTGTTATACTAACATGGAATTAATTTTGAAATTTGTTGGAAGTGAGTTAACCACTTGTACCGGGATAAATCCACGTCATCTGTTTTGTATGTGCAAATACAGGGTTTCCTAAACAGGGAATTGAATATATCATGGATTGCTAAGAAAATGAACAGCTTCACCCTGGAGACGGTTAAACTAGGCTGCTTCTTGGAAGTAAGGATTCTGAGGCTTCATCTGACATCCTTTGGACATGTGGCAAGAAGGGACCAGTCCTGTGAGAGGGACATCATGCTTGGGAGGGTGGATCCTCTATGAAGTGGGTTGATTCAGTGACTGGAGTAATGGGGGTGGGTGCTGGGAGACAGTGAGACTGGGAAAGGACAGAGCAGGGTTTTAGGCTGCTGTACATAGGGTTGTTTTGAGTCGCAGGTGACTCGACCGCACATAACCACCACCAGACCAGGGACAAACAGTTGCCCCATCATCTGACTAGCAATTTGATTTGCTATTTCATTTGGGCATGCTACCAATCCGTGAGAAAGACACCATGCAGGGAAACAAAGGGTCAGTGAAAGAGGTCTCGACCCCCAGCAAGAAGGACTGAGTGACTGTAATAATGGCTCAAGCATAGCAGAGATCATGAGAATGACACAGGGTAGGGCAAAAGTTCCTCTCGTTGTTCAAAGAATTACAATGAGAAGAAGTCAACTAGATATCTCCTAACAGTTGCAGTATTCTGTGTCCCAAGGTTGGACCAGTGCTTCAAGATGGACATCATGCTTGGGAGGGTGGAGGGTCAACACAAGAGAGGAAGACCCTCGATGAGATGGATTGATTCAGTGACTGAAGTAACGGGGGTAGGTGTGTCAGAAACAGTAAGACCGGTACAAGATAGAGCAGGGTTTAGGGCTGTTGTACATAGGGTCGCTATGAGTCGCAGGCGACTCAACAACACATAACAATAAGAAAAACAACAACTTGTGTAAGCGCAGAGCCTTGATCTTAATAAGTGACAGATGTCTTATTACAAGCATGTCTTTAGAATAAAATGATGGGCTGCAGCCAGGCTTAGGGACCCAGCAAGGAATATGAAAGCTGTTTACAGAAGCAATTCAATCAGAAACTTGAGCGTCAATGATCTAGGGAAAGAAACTCTAAGACGTCTGCTGAATTCAACAATAAAGCCCACTGCTCTCAGAGGGCCCAGCCTTGCATATATCCTATTTTATAGAATTGTGCTTGAATATGCTTAGCAAATTATTCCAGAAGCTGGACTCTATGGAAAAAAAAAAGTGGCATCAGGAATGGAGAAAGACTCATTAATAACCTTCATTATGCACATGACTCAAGTCTGCCTGCTGAAAGTGAGGAGGACCTGAAGCAGCTACTGAAGAAGGTTAAACACTGCAGCCATCCATATGGATTGCATCTCAATGTTAAGAAAACAAAAATCCTCACCACTGCACCAAAAGGTAACATTATGATGGATGGAGAAAGGATTGATACTGTCAACTTCATCTTACTTGGATCCACAATCAATACACTTGGTACCAGTAGTCAGGAGACCAGTGCATTGGAAAGTCTGTAGTTAATGACTTTTCCAAATTACTGAGGAGTAATGACGTCGGTTTGAAGACTAAGGTACACCTGATTTAGGCCATGGTCTTTTCAATCACATGCTATGCATCTGAGAGCTGAATAATGAGTAAGGATGGCAGAGAAGCATTGATGCCTGCAAACTGTGGTGTTGGAGAAGAGTGCTGAATATCCCATGGACCGCCAAAAGAATAACAGGTCTTGGAGAAGGAGCAGCCAGAATGCTCCTTGGAGGCAAAGATGATAAAGTTTCATCTCACACACTTGGAGCATGCTTCTAGGAGAAGTTATTTCTTAGAGAGGGACATCATACTTGGACAGGGGAGGTACAGCAAAAGAGGAAGACCCTCAACTAGGTGGGTTGACATGGTGACTGCAGCAATGCGCTTAGATGTGTCAGAGATTGTAAGGATGGCATGAGATAAGACTATTTTGATCTCTCGTTCATAGGGTCACTGTGAGTCGTATTTGATTCCACGGAACCTAGCAACACAGAACCGAGTAAACTCTCAAGAAAAAGCTCTACCCTTCAACCACTATCAAATAAATACATACAGAGGCAAGAGGACCTATTTATTAAATTCACTGCCTAAATTTAAGAGATGATACCTCAACTATCAAGGTCAGGGCAAAGTTGTTATAAATAATGACAAAAGTAACAAATTATCATGACATTTTGGAAGAATAGTTTGATAATAATATGTATACCTTTAGACCCAATATTCTATGCACTATGGAACAACGTCAAAACCACTAACAAACCAAAGTATCAAAAAAACTCACTGCAAAGACATCTATGAGTAAGAGGAAAAAAACTGACAATAGCCTAATTCTTAAGCTTTGTACAATTAAGCAAATTTTTATACATAGCCATTGAAAAGATTGTAATGCCATGGAAAATTCATATTCTGCACAGAGCAAGATGAAGACTAGCAACATGTAAGTCCTTACCTGTGCTATAATCACAACCATCCAGAAATAAAGTGTTAATTTAGTCTGAATTAAAGGCAACATGTGGAAAAATGAAAAACCTTTGTCTGCCAAGGGTAGCAGAGCTGTGATGCATTTTCCTGCTTCTCATTTCTATTTACATTAATATTTGTGTCAAAACAACCACTTCAAACATTAACCCAATTTTTAAAACAGAATTCTCGCATTGTCTCCAAAGAATCTTTGCCCTACCTGCTCCTACAGTGATATACTACTTCCTTGCTCCCAGAGAAGAAATGGAGGCAGGTGGGGGATGGAGAGGTCTGCCCAGAAGAACAATTTCTTCTGCTCTGGGGAAGCAAGCGTCAGTGCCATGGGCACCTTAAACAGTGTGGTGCCTGAGGAGCATGCACACAGACTTAGTAATGCTGCTTTTTTAGAACTATGCTTAAAAACAGATGAATTCCACCCCATAGTGGGTGGGCCTATTTTTAGACACAATTTCAAACAGCCAAGAGGCTGTAGCCTCCTATCGAGCCCATGTTTCCCTAACTGCACGGAAGTGCCGTGAATTTCCTGGGCAGACACAAGGAGCCCAGCCTCAGGCCCATTCTCTACTCACAAGGGCTTCCTAAGATCATGCTCAACAACCTCTTCTTTAAGGAGCTGGATGGCCAGGCAGTTGTCACAGGGCAGGACTGGGTGGTATCAGGGGTAGCTCAGGTCACCTGGGGGTTTTTCTTAACCACTAAGCAGAAGGACTTCTGAGATGCGATGGATTTTCCTCTCTCATTTAAAGGTTGTTTACCAGCCGCACATCATTTCTAAATCTTTACCCACAAAAACATCACAGAAAGCAATTAGTGTTGCCACTTTAAAGGTTAAAAAAAAGAGAAGACTTTTATTTCATAACAATAATAAAATTAAAGAGATCCAGGAATAATCCAAAGTAGAAAAAGGAAAAAATTCCAAGACAAAAATGCCAAGACATTTTGAAAGGACTCAAAACAGAACTAAAAAAACAGACCATGCATCTTGGATAAGCACTCAGGATTATACATGTATACACCTCCTCATACTAGTTTGCAAAACTTATTCTGACTCTGAGTCAAAGCTCGGAGGCTACTAAAATTTTTGAAAACTTCTAATGTACAGTTAAGTTACAGGAATAGCATAGAGCAGCTCATAGCCTCTTTAATAAGATTTCCCCAACTGTTAGCATTTTATATCACTTGCTCCATTACCCACAAATACCCATTATTCTCTTCCTGACCCCTCTGAAAGCAAGCTGTAGACATGAAATTCCATCACCCCAAAACACTCCACTGCCAATTTCCAGAAAACAAAGGCATTCTCCCTCTAGAATTCGTAAAGCGCTTCCACGTCAAGAAATCAACATGGATTCTTCTCTACCATCCACAGATCATATTAAAATTCTATTGTTCCAATAATGCCTGTATCCCCTTTGTTTCAGGATCCCCATGTAAGAACACCGTTATGTGTCATCAGCATCCTGCGGTTTGGACTCGTTCCTCGGACTTTCCTGGACTTGCATGTCCTGTCACCTCTGAGCTGACCCTTTACACTCAGTCTGGGAAATACTGCTCATGACCACACTTAGGCCACGCTTTCTTGGCAGCAACACCAGACAGGATGCTGTGTTTCTCTAGGTCAGTGATGCCTTAGCTTCAGTTCAGAAGAGGTCTACAGAGGACCCATCCCACCACACTCACCTATCTACCAGGTTTCTCCATTATAAAGTCATCGTAAAACTGGTTAAGTATTTTATGGGAGAAATTCCTAGATTATGTCAATACCTAGTTTTTTTGTCAAATCTCTACTCACAGTCTTTAGCCATTGATGGCTCCCACTCAAATCAACTGCCTCTGATGCCTCCACTCCTTCAACAAGTATTAGGAGGCAGTTTCCCTACCAACCCATTTATCCATTCACTGTTTCTATCAGTATGGAGTCATGCATTCCAATTTACTTAATGGACGATTAGTTCGTTATTGTCATTACTGATGCTCAATCCGTGCCAGATGTGGCCACTGGAAACCTCTTTAAGCTGGCTTCTGTGTTCTGCTAACAAGACGTCTCGGGCTAATCTTGAACTTTCCCAGCCTTGGCTCCTGGAACTGCCCCTTTCTCCAAGGACATCAGATTTCTTTTAGAGGAGGGTTAATATTTAAAACACAAAAATGAAGGGGCTAAGATTTCTCACTAATACTGAAGTATCATTGCTTCCAAATACAAAATAGTATGTCTATATGCAAAACCCACACCTACACTAATTCTGTATCTGCGGTATATATACATTAAATAATCCAAGTTCATACTGATGCCTCCAATTCCAATCCAACTCAATCTCAGGATTCCCTCCAGACTTCCTGCTAGACTGCAATTCTCTATTCAGAACCTTGGTCCATCCTTCTTCATCTACCTGACATACTAGCTCAGCAGACCCACTGTGCTCAATGTGACCCGTTTCCCAAAATCTTTAGCCTCCTCTTCTGTGGCCCTCTCACCATCATCTTCCTATTAGATTTCATAAGCTAATTCTAATATTCGCCTGAAGAAAAGGTACAAAGCTAGTCAAAAGAATTTTGAACACTCAAGGTGAAATCTGAATCTATCTGCCCTCTGGGCACTCTCCTTCCAGGTCAGCTATGGGTCTCTGGGCCGCTTCCCCCCCACCACCACAGGACGACTTCACACTTGACAGCATCCAAAAACAACCAACAGCCTATATCATAATTTAATCTAATCACAATTAAAAGGTGTTAGGAAAATATTCTTTTTTTTTTTTTTTTTACACACAGTAATTTGTGTTAGATCCGACCTTATGATACGAATAAACTCTGGTTTAACCAGAATGAGAGATCACAAAGCAAAGCATGACAGTATTGAAGACAACCCGGAGGCCCCACCACTCCTCAGGAAATGGCTTCATGGAGAAGGGCTGTGCCAGGAAATGCCTTCTGACTCCTGGAAACATAGCATATCAACTTAGGGGGAGGGGGTGTGAAGTGCAACCATGATTTTTGTAGGACTAAGTTTTTCCTGATTGTATTCCGCTCCCCCCCCAACAGATAAATTAACAAGAGAATTTCCCCAAAACTAGCTCCGTGTGTATGAACATGGAACTCTTAGGGACAGTGTAAGTAAAAAAAAGCATGGTGGATGGGTGTTGGGGAGAGTAGATTTGGAAAGGGATTTTGGAAAGACTATTCAATCTGGAAGAGGGGCACATTAATGTGACTGTTGCTCTCTGTAGTTCTATGTATTTCACACGCTGGCTAACTACTTGCCCAGTCTGTGAAAATACAACAGCAGTCTTAACATAGAATTCAAGAGCCTTCAGTTTCTGACACCAAAGTGTTTTGCATCTTGCTTCTCTGACCATCACTTTACACTTGGTGCATTACCCAAACAAAGCTGCTCTCCAGGGTCCGAAGCAGCTTCATACCTGCAGATCCTTGCCTATGTTGCCACCCAAGCCTGAAGGCCCAGCACCTAACTGCACTACCTCTATCTAACTAAGCCAGAATCTCTTTTGCTCTTGTTCAACCATCCCTTTTTCTTGAGAGTCAGCTTCCAGCAAGTGAATCAATCAGTGCTCCGTCCCCACAACTGCAGGCAGTGGGAAGCAGAGGGAGGAGGAGTATGTATGGTTTTTGGGGGCCCAGGCTCTGAACTGGACTCTGCAGCCTGTTTCTCACTCCTGTTAAGGTTCAATTTACTCAACTGTTAATGATATCAAGTCATAGTGACTCCACATGACAATGTCAGAGTACGCCATACTTCAAGTAGATGGTCAGTCTTTTTCCAGATAAAGTGCTGATGAATTCAAACTGCCAACCTTACAATTAACAGCTGAGCACTTAACTACTGCACCACCAGGACTCCTCTCCTCAGTGCAGCCTTCTTCTAGTATCTTAGTAAGTACTATCTTTTCTTTTGCTACTGGCAAATAAAAAGAAAATTTAAAAAGTAGAGGGAAAAAAAAGAGTAAATCTAGAAAATGGTCAGAAAGGAATTATATACCAAAATATTAATTAGCTTGTTTTTACAATGGGATGATACAACCTAGCTTGCTGAAAATGAAGGACTTGCTGAAGAAAGTTATACACTGCAGCCTTCAAAATAGATTGCTTTTCAATGTCAAGGAAACAAAAATCATTGTCACAGGACATAGATGCAACATCTTGAAGGATGGAGAAAAGATGAAACTGCCAAAGAGTTCATCTTACCTGGATCTACAATCAATACACTTGGTACCAGCAGTCAAGAGAGCAGGAGATGTACTGTACTGAGAAGTCTCCAGTCAGGGACACCTCTCCAAATTATTGAGGAGTAATGATGTCAGTTTGAGGACTAAGGTGTGCCTGATTCAGGTCATGGTCTTTTTAGTCACTTGCTATAAATCTGTGTAAGGATTAACGGAGAATCGATGTCTTTGAACCGTGATGTTGGAGAAGAGTGAATATTTCATGGACTTCACAGAAAACAAACAGGTATGTTTCAAGTAGCCAGAGTAATCCTTGAAGGCAAAGATGACAAGCTTCATCTCACATATGCTGGGCATGTTATGAGGAAAGGTTATTCCTTGGAGAGGTATATCATGGTTGAGAAGATGGGGGGTAGTGAAAAAAGACCCTCAACTAGATGGGTTGGCAGGGTGTAGCACTGAGCTTGAGAGTGTCAGAGATTATGAGGATGGCACCGACAATCATATTGGTTTATCAGGTCGCTGTGAATTGTGTCGACTCAACAGCACCTAACAATATGCTGTTGTCATGTGCTGTCAAGTCGCCTGCAACTCATAGCAACCCTATATACAACAGCCCTAAACCCTGTTCTACCTTATCATGCCGATCTTACCGTCTCTGACACACCTACCCTCACTACCCCTGTCACTAAATCAATCCATCTCATCAAGGGTCTTCCTCTCTTACGCTGTCCCTCTACCCTCCCAAGCATGATGTTCTTCTCCAAGGACTGGTCCCTTCTTGCAATATGCTCAACATATGTCAGTTGAAGCTTTAGAATTCTTGACTCCAAGGAGCAGTCTGGTCTCACTCTCTCTGGAATGATCCAGTTTGTTCTCCTAGCAGTCCATGGTATATTCAACACTCTTCTCCAGGACCACAGCTCGAAAGCATCAATTCTCTTTCTATCATCCCGAGTCACTGTCCAGCTTTCTGATGCATAGCAAGTAACTGCAAAGACTGTGGCCTGGAACAACAACATACATACTCGTGTATTAATGTATACAATATTTTTAAAGAAAAATTAAACAATGTTTATAGAACACTCATAGCAGAACAACCTGGCCAATATCTCTCAATTCTGCGTGTTAACAAGTTGACTAATACTCCCATGAACCTTACAATCTGAGAAGTGCTGAAAAAAGGCTTTGTATACATGTAGGAATTTAGGATTTTCTTAGAAGTCTTAAGAGAAGTGTTCTCAGCTACCAAGTGACAAGCTAGGTGCTTTATGGGAAAATTCTGAGATTATGTCACTATCTAGTTCTGTCAAACATCTATCCACAAAAACAAATTTTTACTGAAGTCACAGTTACTCTCTTTTGTGGGAGACAGACTATGAGAGTGGCCTGGGCTGAAAGAGGGTTAGTTAAGAAGTTATTTTAGTTGTCTGGCTCAGAGATGTTGGCTGCACAGACGAAATGTGGTGTTGACTGAGGTGGTGACATGGGATCAAATAAAGGACATATTCTGGAGTTAGAGCCAACGGAAGTCACTAATGGGTCAGAAGTGGACGTGAGGGACACACTCCCACTAATGACAAACAGCAATGGCCAACTAGCTGAGTACAGGCTGCATACAGCCACTACTCCACTTACTTTATACTCAGCCTTCACAACCTGCCTTGAGGCAGGAACAAGCTCAGGTTCCTAAGATGAAGATGATGAGATCAGAGAGAGTCTGTAATTGCTGGAGCCTGGGCCCAGAAGGGTGAAGCGCAGACTCTGGTGCTGTCTCTGAGAAAGCAACTGTACAAATGTCACCATTTATGGAACACTTTGAATTGGGGGAGCGGGGCAAGCTGAAGGAAATCATGAATGTGGTGTCTGACACAAAAACGGCTCAGGTTCCCACTGGATACTCAAGTGGAAAAATCAGGAAGGCAGCTGGCCATGTGCCTGGATCCCAGGGGAAAGGTGGGGGTGGAGACAGAAAGCAGAGGTCAGTAACTCAGATCACCAGGATGAGCTCACACAGAACAGGGTCTGCAAACTGCAGGTGGTGAAATCCATTTAGTGGGTTTTGAAAAGCACTTACAAACAACAAATGCCCGCATTCTCCACCAAAAAAAAAACCCCAAAAAATAATTCATCACTCACAGTAATAGACAGTCTAAGAATTATTTGTGCAACTTTCACGCCCACTGTGAGTGACGGTGTGTTTCAGCTGTGTGTCAGGGTGGCACCTGGGATGTGCAGAACAGTGTAAAACCACCAACTTAGGGAGAAAGAGAGAGCTGATTCCAATAGTGGAGGAAGAACAGGAGCCAGGAAGAGTAAAGACAAGAAACTGCTGGAAACCCAATTACAAAATGGGCAAAAGACATGGAAAGAATTTTCACAGAGGAAAATATTCAAATGGCCAAAAGACATATGAAGAAATGCTCAAAATCACTGGCAATAAGAGTGACGCAAATCAAAACCACAATGAGATACCAACTCACTCCAGTAGCAGTGGCAAAGTTTTTAACAAGACAGCAAGTAATAAATGTTGACGAGGATGTAGTGAGATAGGAACTCTTTTACATTGTTGGTGGGAATGTACAATGGTACAAACACTCTGGAAGGCCGTCTGGTGCTTCCTCAAAAAGCTGAACAAAGAAATCTCATATGACCCAGTTATTCCATTGCTTGGAATATACCCCAAGAAAATGAGAACTGAGGCTCAAACGGAAACTTGTACAACCAATGTTCATAGCAGTGTTATTCACCATTGCAAGAACGAGGAAACAGCCCAGATGTCCAACCACAAACAAATGAACTGAGAAGTTGTGCTACATTCACACAGTGGAATACTATGCAGCATGCAGGAGCAATCATTTTGTAAATTACTGCCTAAGTTGGGAGGGACGGGAGAGCATTATGCTGCATGAACCAACTCAGTATCACAAGGACAAAGACTGTATAAAATCATTATTATAAAATGAGTATGAGGATCCAAGGCGGGGGCAAGGGGGTGGAAATAGAGGGGTGAGGATAGGGGTGGGTAGGGTGTTAATCATAAAGTTGCATGATTCGATGGGTGGGTAGGGTGAAGGAAATGGGAAGATCTTTTGTGAAAAACAATTAAGTCGAACCTGGTAAATAAATCAGACTAATATTAAAAAAAAGAAAGAAACTAACTCCTGAAGAAGGGGGGAGGAAAAGCAGAGTGGGGAAGATGTGCCAGTGAGCCCAAGACATGCAGTATGAGCCCAAGACAAATGTATACAGACAATCACAGGATGAAGAAGTGAGTACACAGCGCTGTTGGAAAGCATGGGGGCGGCGGCGGCGCTATTTTAAGGTCTGGGAGCTATAGACAAAGTTAAACCTTGGTGGTCCAATGGTTAAGCCAAAGCTGAAAGGCTGACAGTTCAAACCCACCAGTCATTCTGTAAGAGAAAGATGTAGTCTGCTTAGCCTTGGAAAACCTATGTGACAAGTCTACTCTGTCTTAGGGAGTTGCTATGAGTTGGACCTGATAGTAATGAGTGTAGCTGTGCGCAGAACTGGGGATCCAAATGCAGGAGAAATGCAGGGACAAGATTATGATATCCAATCTGGAGAAAATCCACATTCAATTCCATACAACAGCAAATATCCAGTCATCTGAATTTTTTTAAAGCATCTACTTGTTGTTGGGTCCTTTACTAGGTCTGAGAATGGAAGATTTCTTCTCTGTAGTTTCACCTTGTAGAACAGACGAAAAGATACAATATGGTGTCACCAGGGCCACAAGACAAAGTAACAAGTGCAGTTAAGAGATAGAGCATGTAACAGGTGGGCCGATCATCTTGTTCAAGAAGAGCCAACCCAAATCCACCGCGCTGGCTAAACTGTCTAAGTGGTAGCTGCTTTGACCCACCCCAAATCAAAGTAATTCTTCCAGGTGTCTCAAATTACTACAATCCTCAAATTGCTACAGCATGTACTTCCATATACCACTGTTTGGTGCCCAGGCCCTTGTCTTGTCCCCACTCTTTATTTCATGGGCCTTACTACTCTAGTAGGGTACCCATCACTAAAGGCAGGTAATAAACGTTATTTCTTGTCTGACAGCTCCCTTATGCCTGGCTCTTTAACAGTAATACAGACACTTGTTCCCCTTCAAGACTTACTCCAATCCAATTTGTACGCTTTCAGGGTTCTTCCTCAAACTGCGGTCCATGGCACCATCTCATCCTCTACGGCTGTCCCTTTCTTTCTCTGCCTCCAGCACACACTAACATTGGAGATATATTAGTTAAACTGTTGCACTAATTGTTCGTGTGGTAGGACTGCAAGAATAGTTCCCTTCATTAAACACATTAATTTTAAAACAAGTAGAATGAAAATGTGTAATAGCAGTTACATTTTATTGAAGACTTAAACTGTGTACCTGCCAATATGGTATGGTCTCATTTGATCGTAACAACTCTATGATGTAGTCACCAGCTATTCTACAGATAAAGAAACTGAGGCCCACAACATTTTAAGTAATGCTCACAAGGAAAGAAGAAAGGCTGAGATTGAAACATAGGTGTGATAAATAGTAAGGAATGTGCCTGTAAGTTCTGCACTAACTAGATTCAGCACACCCTGCAGGCAGTTTTCACAGTCTTTCCTTTGTTCTGGCCGATCCTTCCAAGGACACAGCTTTGCTAAGGACCCACCCTTTTTAAAATCCAGCAGGAACTCTACCTTCCCCCATCATCTCCCTGGAGTGCAGACCACAGGCAGCTTCACCCCAGAGTTATTTACACGCTCTTTCCCTCTAGATGTTGGGGTCCTGGTTCCCTGCTGCCTCACACAGAGCAGGTATTCACAAGCTGGGTGAATTAAGTTGATGACATAAATCCTCCTGACAAAAGCAACATAACAGATGGGAGACCAACAGTTTTCATCTGGGAGGGATGTTAATATTGAGAACGGGCTTCCACAAGCCCTTCCTCCCAGTCTGCCCACCCTCAGCCTGGCCTCTCACAGAAGCTCAGGAGCACCTTTTCCACAAAAGGTTTGAATGGAGTACACCACTACTTCCAAGGAATAAAAGGATTTTACTATTAAAAATATAAACAACGTGAAAAAGTTTTTTAAAAAGCTTTTAAATGAAATAAACTAGTAGAAAATAAGAAAGAAATAAAAAGCTTTTAAATGAGTTTTGAAAATCTGTTATCTTCCAAGGGTTCTGACTCTTGGGAGCAATTATAAAGAAATGGCAAGATATTAAAAAGGACCATAAATATATATCAACATGGAGTATCACAAGGCCAGTGAATGAGATGTGTTTAAAATGCATAATCATTTTAATAAAAGGTGAGTCCAAATAAGTAACGCACTATAAAATGAAAGCACTTCCCTGGAAAACTTAAAAGGGAAACACAGGATCGACCAACGTTAACCCGCATCCTTGGCCTTCCTGGTCAAAGCAATGAGAAATGCAGTCAACGAAGCCATTCAGCAGTGATTTTATTGAAGGTACCAATACTACAGGTCAACCTGTCAAATGAAGCAAAAGGCTGAACTGACTTCTACAGGTACAGCCACTGCAGATAAAAGCCAATGGACCTTGTTACAGTTTATGGGGTCCTCGCCATATGGCTAAAGATGCAGGCATGGAAGAATACTGTCTGAAAAATTCTTTCCTGTGGAAAAAGCACAGGCATTAGAAGGAATGGAGCATAGCTGAATGAAAAGAAACTCTAAAAAAATTCACTACTGTCTCAAGTTCACAACCCTCAAACAAAATACTGAGACAATGTGGCAGATCTAACCCTTATTGAATGCATCAAAGAAACTAAGGGTCCTCCTAAAGGCTACGGAACTTCTCATGTGAAACAAAACAGAAGCCAACCCTTCTTCTTCTTAAATCAAAACAAAATCCAACCTACTGCCTGAGTAAAAAGGCACTCATCTTTCTCCCAAGGAGTGGCTGCAGGTTCAACTACTACTTTTTTAACCACTGTGCCACCAAGGGTCCTTTAGGTATCTGTGTTGTTGTTCTGTATTGCTGAGTCAAGTAGGACTCATAGCAACCCTATGAACAGCAGATATGAACAATGTCCTACCCTATTCAAACACAAGCCATCCTACATCCTCCTAAAAGAAAAAAAAAGCTAGCAAGAAAGCACCCTGTTGATGTGTGATAAAGAATGGACTCCAAACTCCCATCCTGGGGGTGGAGGGGGGGTGGGGTGGGTTCGCTGACCTGCCTGGTGGCCAGAAGGTCCAGCAGTGTGTCTGATACCTTGTAAAGGGAGACACCTGGCAACACTGCCACCTCTCTTGCACTCAATCTATGGGCTATGGCCCTAAATAGTGAACTGGATGCACAACAGGAGAGGATAAAATCAATGAATGGGGTATTTTAAAAATTAAGTCCCTTAATTTCCCCCTCAAAAACCTTTCCCAATAGGGTAAAAGCCTACAGTCTGGGGAAAACACATCTGGCAATGACATCTCAAACAAGGGTCTCATAACAAAAGTTTACAGTATACTACAGGGCCTCCACAAGAAAAAGACTGATAATCCAGCAAGAAAATGGGCAAAAGACATGAATAGATTTTTCACGAAGGAAGACATTCAGATGGCCAACAGAAACATGAAGAAATGCTCAAAATCACTGGCAATCAGAGAGATGTAAATAAAAACATCAATGAGACACCATCTCAAGTGGTAGCAAAGTTTAACTGGACAGCAAGCAATAAATGATGGAGAGGATGTGGAAAGATTAGAATGCTCAAGCAATGCTGGTGAGATTGTAGAATGGTGCAGTCAGTTTAGCATTTCATCAAAATCCCATGACCCAGCTATTCCACTGCTAGGAACTACCCCAAGGAAAACAGAAGTGAGACAGCAGTGTTATTTACAATAGCAAGAAAATGGAAACAGCCCAAATGTCCACCAATAAACAAATAGATTGAGAAATTGTTGTATATTCTCACAATGGAGTAATATGCGGCATCAAAGAGCAATGATTCTGTAAAATACTGTGTAGCATGGTGTAGTGTCTAGAAAGCATTAAGTTGTATGAACTAACTCAGTCTTCATGTGGACCAATACTGCATAAGATCATTATTGTAAAAAGAGGATAAACAGTAAGATGTGTGTAAAAGTCTAAAATAGTAAAGGGACAGGGGGAAAGGGGTGGAAAATAAGGAAGTGGGGATATCATCAGGATAGCAGAGTTTGGGGGGCAGATGAGGGGGTGAAGGAATTAGGAAAGATCCAATGGGGTCCTGAAAATACCAGGTAATAATAGACATAAATTAATGGTTATCAATTTTATAAAATACAATGTATAAGAATGATCCTATGAAACACAATGTACATGAATGAAACATAATGTACACAAAATCTGCATGCAAAGCAGTATATATAAAAATTTAAAAGACAAAATAAGAGTGAACTGGAAGTAAACTCTTCTTCTCTGAACTCACACAAGGCTGTACATCTTTACTTAAGCAGTCTGCCTGCTTCAACTTTCTACAGTGGAACAGTGGGTGGAGCTGAACCTCCAGCACCCAATGCTCAATGCAGCGTGCTACTAGTGCTCCTAGTGCCCTTAGGCACTTAGAAGAAGGAAATGAAAATCCTCCTCAGAAAAAGACATCATCACCCAAAGCCTCCAATTACTTCTATATACCGTATCTGGCACACATACAGTAACAGACAAAATACCACGAACAAGAATCAGCATAAAGAGCCATGGACCCAAAAAGACCCCAGATACTAGAATTAATGGGCGATTTTAAAGTCAACCCTGGAAAAATCAACAGGAAAAAGGAATCCATAAAAAGTGTATAGAAAATTTGGTGGTAAAATATCACAAATGAAATTTAAAATAAGCTGTGATCTTAATTTCAATGAAAAGTAGGTTAGGCAGAGTGGTAGAAAAGACAGATTTTTTTTTAACTTCTTTTTTTTTCTATAATTATATTTTATTAATTTTCATAAACATTTACAGAGATTTTGGGTTTCCATCCATTCATCGTTGCACTATTCTCTCCACCCTCCTCCCAGTTCATTCTTGTCCAAATGCCACAGTGCTTGTCAAAGCCAGCTCCGATCAATCCTCCCCGTCAGTGCGTCCCCCGCCATTCCCCACCACTCCTCCCCGAGAGACACCCCACCTCGAGTCACAAGGAAAAGGGGATGGCGCACTCTCCCAGCCACCTCCCGCCGAAAAGGGACACTGTGGGCCCCAAGGTGAAGATCCTCCCTCACCACTCTAAAGGGCCTCCTTGGCAGTAGGAAACACACAGACCACCATGGAGATTGACCTTGGAACCTAGACGCACCCCCACTGATTGTGCTCCGCCGTACATGTCCACATCCACGAAGATGCACCATGGGGGCGCTGCAACCCAGAAGACACAAATTCGACCAACAAGCTATAAGTACATGAGTCAAAAATTATGGAAAAGTAAAAGAAAAGATTCTTTCATTGTTTTACAAACCCTCCCCCAGGTCCCCTCCACCATGTAGCCCT
>NW_006399836.1:2285197-2300703 GCF_000299155.1 Elephantulus edwardii | reverse complement strand
GGGTGGAGAAAACAGTGCAACAATGAATGAATGAAAACCCAAAATCTCTGTAAATGTTCATTAAAACTAATAAAATTTAATTAAAAAAATAAATATTGACCTACTAGGTACTGGCAAAAGGGAAAAAAAGAGCAATCCTCAAGGTCCTAGAATGCCTTCTAAAAGTGACCTGTCTTCTAAGTGTACTGTTGGAATGATCTAAGTAAACCGCCAATGGGCCAGAAACAGAGTTTATGACACAAATAAGACTTCCTACCAAGTAAGGTACTCAAAGTCAAGCACTTAAATAAAACAGGCTAAACTGGAATGATCTAAATTTTATTAACAAACAAATAGGGTTAAATTCTGTTGAAATAATGTCAATTGGTGTACCGTTAATTCCTGGAGCCTCATTTTTTGTCAATTCCTTCAAAACAGCCTGAACTTCCTCCTTCATCACCATAGGCTCTTAATCATACGTTATTTCATGAAAGAATTCTTTTTGGCATAGTGACTCTGTGTACTCCTTCCATCTTCTTTTGACACTTGCTGGGTCATTCAACATTTTGCCGACAACATCTTTAAATAGTGCAACTCAAGGCTTGTATTTGTTCTTCAGTACCTTCACCTTAAGAAATGCTGAGTGAGTTCATCCTTTTGATGTTCCAACTCCAGCTCTTTGCACATTTCATTATAAGACTTTGCTTTGTCCTCCTGTGCTACCCTTTGAAATCTTCTGTTCAGTTCCTTAACATCTTTATTTCTTCCCTTTGCAGGATGCTCCTTGAAGGCAAGGATTTTGAAGCTACGCTTGACATACTTTGGGCATGTTGCAAGGTGGGACCAGTCCTTGAAGCCATACATCATGGTTGGAAAACTGGAAGGACAGCACAAAAAAGGAAAACCCTGGGTGCGACGGACTGACTCAGTGACTGGGATAATGGGGGTAGGTGTGTCAGAAACAATGAAGTTTGCTTAAGATTGAGCAATGGTCAGAGCCGCAAGTGACACATAACAACAGGGTTAAATTTAAAAGCAATGGAACTGAAATTCATTTGCAGGAATAACAATACAGACAGATACTTCAATGCCAGGCCTAAGAGTTTTTAAAGAATTCTCATTCTCATAAAGGATTTTTGAAAAATGGTAACTCTAAACAGACAATTCTTACTTAACTCTATTCATGGTGGCATAAATAATTCTAATGAGCACGTTCTCTTCTCTTGAGTCAGGATGGAGAAATGCGCTTCCTAGCAAAGGAAGAAATAATGTTTGACCCGGAGCCAGCGGACAGTGGGCAGGCACTGGGGAACAGAGAACACCTACAGCAGATAATTACCTACAGTAGACAATCAGGAGACAAGTTTTTGAACACATGGCGTCTTCAAGTTCTGTGAAAACCAATCTTGCAAACAACCTGAGGATCTGTACTTTTATTAAGTGAAGCTTCTCATTTAAAGAGATCAAATATATGACAATGGCCTTTGTTATTATTGTCCTTCCCTCAAAACTGCTGTTAACACACTCCATCCCTAGGCAGGGAATCTGGTGGGAGAAGAAATGGCTCAAAGTCGGCATTAAAGCACAAGTTCTTGCTCTCAAATTGGAAAGTCAACATGAAAAGGGGCAAGCACGAGACAACACCACTGAGTGATGAAATAGACCGCTTCTGAAGCTTCAGGGTAAACTGTCCATCACTTGGGGATATTTCTGTGATTCCAAGTTTTGAATATGACCCTCAGACTAAAATACAAGAGTCACATTTAATATATAACTTATAAATATCTTCTAAGTCTTAAGTATAAAGTGAATTACACATTTTTATGTAAACTGAGATTAACTCTCAAAGCTTGGTTTTTCCAGACTTTTTCAGCAGTACAGTTTTCAAAAACACCAGGAAAAGATGCACAGACACCTAACAGATTACAAAATCATTCATAGTTTCGGGGACTCCAGTAGGTCTGAGATTTGTTACTGTCCAAACGTAGATACAGACTTGTTCGTACCTAAACCAGCACGTCTAAACCAACTTGTTCAATGATACTAACAAAAAAAAGAGCTCCACACTACAGACAAAGGAGGTATTTACACTGAAACCTCTGGATACCCAAAAGTAATTTCATTATTGATAACTTGGGTGTCCCCCTCCTTATTCATCCCTCTTAATCTAGGCTCACCCTAGGACTTTGTAGCCTCCAGTCCCATAAACACAGGCAGTCCTGAAGAGTATGTGGCTGGGGACGTCACATACTGAATTTACTATTGTTTCTTTTAACAATGACCTACTTCCTTGTGGATGAGAGCTAAGTACTAAAAGCTGGCCTTCCACCACCATCTTCCTAAAATAGCCATGTGATGCTTCATGTAAGGGTTAGAAGAACTGATGTCTGAGCGGATCAGCCTCCTGCTGCTGCCGCCAACCTTTCTGCCCATCCACTCACAGCTCATCTGTACTCTTCGTTTCTTGTTTACGTCACTGGCTCTTAACCGAGTGCTTTTCTAGAACCAATGTTGTCCAGCACCTTCCCTTCCCTACAGCCATATGCTTACTATGTAGTATCACTAATCTAGGGGCTTCTTCCCCTCACTGTACCTACCCAGCATTCTGAGGACACGTACAAGAAACGCATCTCTGAGTTCTGGGGAAAAAAAAAAACAAACAAAAAACCCCAAAAACCCACAAAAACAAAAACAGGTGTTCCTCACCTACTCATCACACCCTCTGGTCCCTGGTCTTCTGCTCTAAAGTGCTGTCCAAAGCCATCCAGTCAGAACTGACTCAGAGCTGACACTCCAGTGGGTTTTCAGAAGCTGTAAATCACTTGGGAGGAGACTATGCATCCTTCTCTCTCGAAGCAGCTGGTGGATTTGAACTGCCTGCCTTTGAGTTTGCAGCACTACTCCTTACCCTCTAGGTCACCAGAACTAGATCCACGATATTACATTCTTCCCCTACAACATCCCCCTGGCCTCTCTTCACTACCAATAACAACCCATGGCTAAGTAAGGACAAGTCTTCCCTGTGCCAAAACTAAATACCATTAATTCCTTTTTACTACTTCTGTTCTTCTCTATTTCAAAAACTATTCTGAGCATGTTCACACATTCAGTACACTGCCTGGGGACACGAGGACTGACAGTGCAACAATTCTTGCCCTGGAAGAGATCTGAGGAACAGAAGGCAAAGGCATATTTAGAATAAAAAGTGAAGATTAGATGTACACAAAATTACAAATGTCCTCAGGGAAACAAGAGTCACGGTAACATTCAAAACGCACATTGGAGAGTTTTGAAGGGCAGATTCCAGTGGCTGGAGAGTGGAGAAAAGGGGCATGGACACGCATTTAGACCCTCGGACATCTTGGAAGCAAAACCAGAACGTTAAGGGGGGAATCTGGAGAAGCAGGACAAGGTCTGACTGTGCTAGCCTGGATCCAAGGGGAACAACTTCAATCTTCAGTACAATCTTCAGTACACAACTGAGAGATGCAATGAGAGCTGAATTTCAGAAGATTTTCTGGCAGGAGCTTGTTGTCATTGTGTGCTGTCGAGTCGGTATCAACCCAAAGATGACCTTCCAGTGGATTTTCAAAGGCAGTTAATAGCACAGGGGACTGTCCATCTTTCCCTGCAGGGCAGCTGGCGCATTCAGTATCTGCATCACAGCTTCTTCCACTGGGAGGAGCTGGGAAGGGCCATGATTCAGTGAGGCACAACAGCAGCTAAAGCAGCTCTACCATCGTGTCCACCCAAGTCATCTCCGTCTCCACTGCCCCTGCCATCTCAGCTTGTCTCCTACTTGATCAGCTCTTTGGCAACTCAAGATAGTTCTTTATGACCCTGCTTAAACGCGAAATAAAAGGAAAATAATAGTTTATCAGGCAAAAGTGATTAAAAGTTAATCTTATGTACTGATAGAAACCCTGCTATTCACATATGTATGCTCCTGTGACGGGCCAGGGATTACCCGAGGCAATGATGGGGCAAAGATGAAAAGGGCAAAACTTCTATCCCGGGGAACATACGCTGAAGAAGCAGCAACAAAGACCAAAACGTCAATTCATAAGCACTATGAAGAAGAGCTGTGGCAGAGGGAGAAAGTGCATGCAGCTGGGGCTCCCTGATTAAGGGCAGTGGGGCAGGCAGGTCTGCCTAGAGGGGGAACAGCAGCTGCTGGGGTGCACATATGGGGAAGGCACACATTTCACATTCCAGGGCAGGAACGGAATGTGTGCCAGACAGAGCTGGGTTTCAACCTTGGCTTTATGCTGCTTAGTGGCTCAGGGACTTCTGGCAAATCACTGAATCTCTCCTGACTGCATATTTATCTCATTTAAGAGAGAAAGGACTGACCTTATACAACTGCTTTTTGATACTAAATAATGAATATAATGAATATGTTCAGTGCTAGGAGCTCTGGTGGCCTGGTGGCAAGAAGCTGCGCTGCAATTTTGAAGGTACATGGTTCAAGTTCACCAACTGCTCCGTGGGTGATGGCTGGGCAATCTCCTCCCATGCGATTAACTGCCTCTGAAAACCTGCCAGAAGGTCAGCTATGGGTGGGTTTCAACTTGACTGTACTCAAAACCACAACATGCACAGTGCTTAGTAAGCAACTTATAAACATTAGCCATTAATTTATATCAGATTAGTGGTTTAATATACACAGAAATTACTGCGGTTGCTGTTCTAAACACTAGACAGTAATTAACAAAGACAACTGAAACACATACTTGGGAAGACCTCTAGAGATGAGCTACTTGCCAACAGAAACCTGGGAACTATCCTGTAAGACAATACAAACATACCTTGGAAATGTTACAGGTTTGGTTTCAGATCAATGCAATAAAGCAAGTATCACAACAAAGTTAAATCACATCAAGTTTTCGTTTCCCAGTGAAGGTATGAAAAGGTTTAAAATATTTTGAGAATTACTAAAATGTGACACAGAAATATGAAGTGACCACATGCAGCTGGAAAATGGCACTGAGAGACTTCCTTGATGCAGGGCTGATACAAACCTTCAGTTTGTAAAAAACATCAGCATCTATGAGGGCAGTAAAACCCCCTGCCTGCACACAGGTACACTCTGTCCTCCTTGCATGGAGCATGGCTCTGCCAACAACCCTTTTCTGTCTGGTCTTTTCAGTCACTTGCTATGCCTCTGAGAGCTGGACAATGAATAAGGATGACAAAAGAAAAATGGATGCCTTTGAATTCTAGTATTAGAGAAGAGTACTGGGTATTCCATGGACTGCCAAAAGCACACACGTCTTGTAGAAGGTGGAGCCAAAGTGCTCCTTAGAGGCAAGAATGGAGAAACTTCATCTCACATATTTTGGGCATGTTGCTAGGAAAGGCTATTCCTTGAAGAAAGATATCATGCTTGGAAAAATGGGGAGGTGGTGAAAGAGAAGACCTTCCACCAGACGGACTGACACAGTGACTGCTCCAATGGGTCTGAGTGTGTAAACAGATTGTGAGGTTGACACAGATAGGACAGGTTCAGATCTATTGTTCATAGGGTCACTATGAGTTGTACTCGACTCGAGGGCACCTAACAGGTGGTGGGATCTGGCCTTCCTCTGGCAAATGTCATCATTCAAATACCTGCTCACCTGATGTCTGTCTTGTCAGGCGGCAGGTGCTGCTCCAGCACTGCCAACATAAACTGCTCCACACCTCTGAGCACAGTGGGTTGTTACTATCTGCTTACCAGTCTTCCTTAGCAGATTAGCTCTCTTGCCACTTGGGGGTTCAAGGTGCCATCAAGTTGACTTCAGCTCAAAGTGACCAAATGAACCACAGATCTGAACCTTGCCCTATCCAATGCCATCCTCACGTCTCGGACATGCTTGAGGCCAGTGTTTCAGCCACTGTGTCACTTCACCTTGTGGAAAATTTTAGGGACACACAAAATAAACCACAAAAGCCATCTTCATCTGATCACTATTAGAACGGAAATGATCAAGGCAAACATACAACAAAAGCCCAGAAAACAAAAAGTGTTGATTAGGTTGCAGAGAGACTATTACCTTCATCCATTGCTGGGTAGGGAAGTAAAATAATGTAGCAATGGTGGAAGTTTTGTGATTCCTCAAAAAAAGAGATCCCCCAAGTTCAATCCCAGAAGGAGTAAAGGCAAGATGGCAAACAGAAACCAGGGCTCACTGCAGAAAGTTTCACAACAGCCAAAGGGTGGGAAGAATCTAGATGTCCATCAACAAATGAGTGGAATAAAAACAAACAAGCTGCAAAAAAACTCACAAATGAGGAGAGAGGCAAAACGTGACACACAGCTGTGATGGAACATTATACAGCTTTAGAGCTGTGAAGTCCTGATGTATACCACAATATGGATGCACCTCAAAACCATGGTGATGGAAACACATCTGTCACAAGACGACAAATACTGCATGATCAAGAAAAGTGTGTAAGAACCAACAATGGGGAACTGTTCTCAGGAGTGGAAGAGGGGATGCTTTTATCTGGGGGGTACTGAGTTTAAGTTAATGGTGGTGGAATCCTTTGTGAAAGGATAGTGATAAACATAGCCCATCATGAAAAGGGAACCAATGTCATTAAACTGTGAAAGTTGCCATGCTGGAGAATGTTTTGATGTGTCTATTTTTACCACTAACTTTTAAGGAAGACACTTAGAAAACTTGAAAAAAATGGCAAAGTGTAACATTTTTATATCTAAGAACCCAAATCCACTGCCCCTGCATCACTTCTGACTCACAGCAAGACCACGGGACGGGACAGCGTAAACTGCTCACTATAGGGTGTCCCCAAGGCTGTAGTACTTACAGCAAACAACTGTGGAGTTGTTGATGAGTTTGAACTGCCAGTCCTTCTATTTGTAGTGGATCCCTTTAACTACTGCCATCACCAGGACTCCTCAATTTAAGAAACAAGCAAACCATAAACTCGAAGAACTCATTACTTAAGGGATCATAAACCGTTAACCAAAGTAGGGGGCGGGAAGAACCCAGAAGTTTCCACTCCTTTGCCTTTGTAAGTTGACAGTAATATTGCAGTTCATTTATTAAACCACTAGAACGAGTATTTGCTGGGCACTGCCTACCCATCAAGCAGTTCCCAACACACTCAGGATACTAGGGGAAGCTGACAAGCTTCTGCCCTCAGACAGCAAAGCCGTGATTCCTGTGTTCCAGTTTTCTTCCCCTTCAGAGACAATGCAAATCTACCCTGCAAAAGTCATCTTCCTGCTCATTCAAATACAGGTTTAGTCAGTGCAGAGCTTGAAAGGGCAGAGTCCATAGTCAGGGGGTATAATTCTAAATCCTGTCTCTCCTACTTACTGGTTGGGTGACCACGGGGCAAGTGGCTCAATCTCTCTGTGATTTCCTTTCCTATTCTTAAAAATGGAGCTAATACAACTATCTCATAAGGTTTTTAGAAAGATTAGGCAAATGAGTATTTGTCAATGATATACAAAAAGATCTAAGTCTGAGTATTGTTGCTAAGTGCCATCGAGTCATAGACGACTCACAGTGACCCTAAGAACGAAAGATCTGAACAACTGTAAAACTTTAATCGCTTCCCCAAGTTCACAGAATTTCCAGAAGCAAGCTATTTTGAAAGTGGATGCCACTCCTTCTTTCAAGCTTGTTTTAATTGGGAGCTCCACCAAACACTGTCTACCATGGGTAACCATTATCGCATTTGACACATCAGTGTCACAGTGTTTAGCATCACAGCAACCACGAGTTACCGCTGTACAGCAAAAGGACAGACCAGTGCTATACCACTTAGAAGAATGTTTGATCAAAACAATTAAAACCAGGCCTGAGGGTTGCAGATTAAAATCACCCACCTTTGGCTTGGGAGCATAAGTTTCTATCCACTAGGCCAACAGAGCTCTCTCTATGTTGTTGCCATTGTTAACAAGCCTGACCGTTGTTGTTGTGTGCCGTCAAGTCATTTGTGACTCATAGCGACCCTATGTACAACAGCCCTAAACCCTGCTCTATCCTGTGCCAATCGCATCGCCTCTGACACACCCATCCCGATTACCCCTACTCAAAATAATTATTTAAAAATCTAATTAGGTCCTTACATATACTAGAACTCTGGATATAGGAAAACTAGGAACAGGCCAAGATTATCAGTTAAAAGTTCTAGTCCTTCCATCTCTGCAACTCCTTTCTCAAAATCAAACAATTCTCTCAACCGTACATCACATCTCACACTCCATGTATGAGGTTCAAGGTCCATCAAGTGATTTCTACTTACATTCTCACTGCTTGACCCAAGGTGCTCCCTGCTCATCCCATCCCTTCACCTCCAACAGGCTGTGCCGTTACAGGACATGCCACACACTTTCCAGTCTTGTTATTGAAAAACCTGACGACCTGGCATTCTCCCTCCTTCTGTGTCCACTTGGCTCTCTCTATCCATCAGTCTTTCAAGACTCTGTTCAAACATCCCTTCTTCTGTAGTGTCCCACATTCTTTCCATACTTCAGTCAGGAGCAGTGAGCAGTGTCTTCTTTGCCCTCATTCCACCCCAGCACTTTGGCTAAACTGTCACTACAGTGCCTAGTGCCAGCCAGCCAAGTCCAACCCATGGAGTTCTCCTGCCCCCACCTTTGGTTTCTGAGGTTGTAAATCTTAACAGGCAGAGGCTAACCCATCTCTGCCCCATCTTTCCCCTTTGGAATAGCTAGCTGAATCTGAGCTCTTGACCTTCCAGTTAGTGGCTCAACATACAACCCATTTTATGTCACCAAAGCTCTTATACATTTTATAAATGTTAGTTTTCATGTTTGATTCTCCCACAGACAGTATGCTCCAGGAAAGGGGATGTTTTTTGTTTGCATTTTTTTTCTTTGCACTTAGCGTGTCTTACTTAGCAATCTTTGCTGAATTAAAGTAGAAATAATTTTTTCTGATGTGTTTTATTCCTATAGGCTTCATTTGGCCCTTGTCCTTATCTTTAAGGGAAGCCAATTCTCAATACATGTGGTATAAGAGGTGGCGTTCCCCCTTCCGATTTTTTAGTAAAAAGAATATTTAATAAACGATGTAGGCTGTACTGTCCTTCACTCCAACTCAAAATTCTCCTATTCAGTATTTTCGAACTTAAATCCATTTCCACAAAGCCTTTTCTAACTGAAAGGAGAAGAAAAGTCTTCTCCCATTATGTTTAAACTCCAACATCCACTGTTGTTATTAGGTGCCATTGAATCAAGTACGCCTCACAGAGACTCTGTGCACAGCAGATCCAAACTCTGCCCTACTCTATGCCACCTCACCATCTCTGACACACTCAAGCCCACTGTTAACAATTACTGGGTCAGTCTACCTGGCTGAGGATGGTCTTCTCCTTCACTGTCCCTCCACCTTCCCAAGAATAATGTCCCTCTCCAAGGTATAATCTCTCAGATCCAATTCGAGATGAAACTTTATCATTTTTGCCTCCAAGGAACTCTGGATGCACCCTCTCCAAGACACATCTGTTTGTTCTTTTGGCAGTCCATGGGTTATTCAGTACTCTTTCCCAACACAACTCAACGGCATCTATTCTTCTTCTGTTATCTTCATTCACCATCCAGCTCTTCAATGAACAACAAGTGGTCGAAAAGACCATGGTCTTAATCAGGCACACCCTGTGCCTCAAACTAGTAACACTGCTCATTAGCAATTTGGGGAGGTCCCTGACTACAGACTCCAGATCTTCTGACTGTTGGTATAAAGTGTACTGACTGTGATTTCAAGTAAGATGAAATCGCTGACAGTCTCAGTCTCTTCTCCATCTATCATGATGTTGTCTATCGGTGCTGCAATAAGATGTTTTCCTGACGCTGAGGTGTAACCTATACAGAAGACAGCAGTGTTTAACTTTCTGTAGCAAACACTTCAGATCCTCCTCAGTTTCAGCAAGCAAGATTTTGTCATCCAAATAATAAAAAGTTACTGAGGAGTCTTGCTCTAATCCTGACGCCAATTCCTCTTCAGAGACCAGCTTCTTGAATAATTTGCTCATACTCTGTATGTCCAGCATACAGAGTAAACAAGTATGGAGAAAGGCTATAACCCTGACACACACCTTTTCTAATCTTAAACCATGTAGTATTCCCTTGCTGTTTGCACAAAAGCCTCTTGGTCTAAGTAAAAGCCAAAATAACCTACCCTGTTGTTATAGAGTCAGAACAGACCCCTAGCTGGCCCTCTAATGAGGTTTTTTTAGGAGGCTGTAAACTGCAGGAGAGAAAATTGCCCATCTTTCTGCCTTGGAGTTGCTGGTGGATTCGAACCTTCAAAATGGCATCAAATTCATTAGCATGGTATAGTTTTTTGGTTTTTTTTTTTAGTAGACCTGTTCACTACATACACAAGCACCTGTTAATCTGTTTATGTTCCTTTACGCCAACTGAGCATGTTTTCATTCCTGGGAGTCACTTGGCTGGAATCCTGATGACAAGCTCTCTGTACTTATGCCATCAAGTAGGAATTACGGAACACAATGCGTCTGCTTCGCTGTTCTAAAACTGTGAAGACGCTCCTAACACTCCACCAAAGGCAGGGTGTTCTCAACTCTTTCACCTAAATTGCTGATGTTTCACCCAACCCAAATGCTGTTATGTTCCTTCTCCAGAGTGGAGAAAACTGCTGGCCAGCACTCCCTAAACAGGACTGCCTATGTTGTTCGGCTTGTATTTCCTCTAGAGCTTCCCCAAAGCGTAACGCCCTCCCCCATTCTTTAATAATTTTAAATTACTTAGGGACCCTGTGCATGTTTTCTACAACTAATCCAAATCCAACACTACTCTGTATAACCTAATGTGTGCCCTCTTGATACAGAGATTGCCAAGGCATGGTGGCTGATGCAGTGCTGCTGTTACAGAAATACTAAGGTGGCTTTAATCAACAGAAATGCATTTCCTCAAGATTCAGGAGGCTAGAAGTAAAAAATCAGGAGGTTGCCCTTCCAGGAGGAGGCTTTCTGTTGACATAAAGGATAAAAAGATCTGTCTCAGCTTTTCTGGCCCAGGCATTCCTGGGTTCCTTGGTGGTTCCCACAGTGGCATCTATGCCTCACTGGTGCCTGCTTTCTTCTACACTAAATCTGTTCTTCTAGTTCAAAAGTAACTGGGCTTAAGAGACACACTAAGAGTCGGGGAAAGGCTGTGGTTGGAACCCTGCAGCAGAAAGACATGGCAATCTGCTTTGGTAAAGATTTACACTCTTGGGAACTCTATGAAGCAGTCTTACTCTGTTCTATGCAATCACTATTGAGTTGGAACTGACTCCAGGATAATGAGTACAGAATTAGGATTCTAAGGCACATAATTTGGTGGGGAGAAAAGGGCAGGCAGGAGGACAAAATTTAGTTTATACAGCGACCATCTCAAATTATACAATCTGTGGTCTTGTAGACTCAGTCTCTATGTAATACATGACACACACTAGCAACAGTATATAGACAAAGGTGGGGAAGGGGGCAGCACATTACCAACAAAGAGGCAAAGGCTCAGAGGCAAATGAGTGAGCCGAGTTAGTGAACAGCTAGGACCAGATCAGATGCCAGGGCTGTAAGAGCAAACAAAACACAGAGAACCACAAGGATCAAGAGTCTACTGCAGTATCTGAAAATATTTACAACTCTTCTTACCAGCAAACCCCAAAAATCAGAGGAATAGAGTTTCTCTTGCTAGAGATGGAAAAATGATGTTGTTAGGTGTCATCAAGTCTACTACAACTCACAGAAACCCTACAAACAACAGATGTGAACCTTGCCCTATCCCACACCATCTTCACAATTGCAGAAATGCTCAAGACCATTATTACAGTCACTGTACCAACTCATCTCCTTGAGGGTCTTCCTCTACTCTTCCCAAGACATCTTTTTCCAAGGACTGGTCCCTCCTGACAACAAAATTGGCAAGAAGATGGCCCTCCCCAATTTCACTCAGCCCTGCTGCCTGGGTTCTGAGCTGCCTCAGCAAAGCCTAGAGAAGCCTACAAAGTGTCACAACCCCTACCTGACCCTCAAGCTCTCAATGATACTTAGGAACCTGCCACAGGCCATCAAAGCATTTGTTAAATAAAGCAGCAGTACTCTGGGAACTAATTCTCAAGTCACTAGTGTAACGACAGAGGTAGATCTAGAGGGTGTGGAACCACTAGATGCAGGGCAGGAAAAGCTGAATCCAAAATTAAACCGAGAATTGGAAAGATCTGACCAAATTTTTCATGGCGTGAAAACCTCATCCCAAGTTTTCTTTTGCCTTGCAGTTCTTTCTTATTTTCCTAGTCCATTTGCCTGATTTGCCTGTCACAGGAGAATTTCTTCAAGTTTTTTCCAATTTTCTCCAAACTTCCAATTCTCTTTCATCCTCAGTAGAGACAGACAGGCCTCTCATCTCCGGCCCCTGTGCCTATAGGGTGGTTTCCATGCCCTTGCACCGCTTCTATTTCCACAAGGAGCAGTCCTCTCACTACCTCAAGCCAAGCCTGATGCCACCCTGTCCCAAGTTCTCCAGTACAGCTCTCTCCCCTCCATCTAAAGCATGTTCTCTCTGCTGACTTCTTCCTCGTAGGCTTTATTTATACTAAATTCTCTTCACCCCAGACTGTTCCAACAGCTATTCATTCCCCTCAGCCTACCTTCCTCAAACAAATTTTAAGGTTTGATAATAAATTGACAGTATTCATGCCCTCATCTCATTCTACCATCAATATACAATCTTGCTTACATTACCACAACTCCCCTGGAGGTTAGGGAGGTCTGGTGGCATAGTGGGAGTTGTGCTGCTAACCCAAAGATGGTGTCTCTCTGGCAGTTCAAATCCACCAGGAGCTCCTTGACAGAAAGGTAGGGAATCTCCTCCCATGTGACTTTCGGACCAACTATGAGTCCATTCTGACTAGATGGCAATGAGGGAGGCCCCTGAAATGCTCTCCTCACCACATCCACAGCAGTCGTGTGACTTGCTGACCTTTCCGTAACACCACGACTATCCTGCTCTTCAGATAAAGCTCTGCTCCCTTAACTGTTTACATTCCTCAGGAGTTTTGTCCTGGACCCTCTCTCTGTCACTGTTGGAAACAAGAGCTTAACTCAAGAGGAGAGTTCTAAAACCACAAAGTCCCTGTTGCTGGTGAGAGAAGGCCATCTCTTGGGCTGAGTATGAGGAGAATCCTCAGTCTATGCACACACACCCCTTATTTACTTGGAACACCCTCATCTACACCTCGGTGGGAAATACTACATATACACCAACCTCCTGTCTAATTCTTTCTCCTAAATGTCAGATCTGTGCCTCCAACACATGAACGTTTCACAAGCATGCAAGCTTAAGTTCAAAACAAGTCATCCATTTATATCCCACTGCAGTCTTCTCCCCAGTTCTATTTCATTTAAAGCACTGCCACTCAATTCTTTTATACTTGGCAGAAATATCAACTCTACTCAGCTCCCCTTTCTACCTTAACCAGGTCTACCTATGTAACTCTCTTTCTTACCATTACCATCCTTAGCACGCTCATTTACTCAGCATATATGGCCCACTGTAGGCTAAAATCAGCCAGACATTAAGCACAAAGCAGTGCCAAGGCCAGGCTCATTCCCAAAGGCAGGAGACAGGTAACAACAGTAACAAAAATGAACAAGGCAATTTCAAATGTGATAAAAGCTATGAACAAAGTAAGAAAAGGTGATGTGATAGGACACTACCTCAGATAAGAAGGGTCAGAGAAAATCTCTCGAAGGAGGTAATAATTAAGCTAAGTACAAATTACAGACAAAAATCAGTCTAGCCAAGATTTTGGGGGTGTGGTGGGGAGGGGGTGTTCCAGGAAGAAGGAGAAGTATAAAAATGGAGGTCTTTGAGCTTGAGATAGTCTAGAAGCAGAGAGAAGGCAAGGGGCTGGAATACAGAGAGCAAGAAGACTCTCTCAAATGGGCTTAAGAGAGAGGCAGGGTCAGAGAAGAACTTACTGGTGACCAGGAAAGCCACTGGATACTTTTAGGCAGCAAACAGGAATAATAAAGATCAGTTTAGAAAACAGGAGGAAAATCTGTCAGGAGGCTAACACAGCCATATGGGAAGGAACAAATTCAGGACTAATTTCATATAAAAAGCTAACTGGACTCACTAAGGGGTTGGTAAGATGTTAAAAACAATGGAAAGAAAAGCTAGGACCATTCCTAGGTTGTTTTAGGTATAATTTATACACAGTAAAATACTCAGTTCTTTAGTGTCTGGTTCAACTCATGTTAATGGAAGTGTGTCAGGACCACTCTTGAAAGTTTCCTTATGGCCTTTCCCAGTCAATCCTTCTCCACTCGAAAAGCAACTACAGATGTGATTTCTAGTACCATATGGTTAGTTTGCCTGTTCTAGAATGCCTTGCAAATGGGAATGTCCATTAGGCACTCTTGTCTGCTTTCAATCTAGTTTTTCATTCTGTGGAGTAGCTGAGATTTATCTTCATTGCAATAGTTTGCTCCTTTTTATTGTGTGGACTTCTGTGGTCCGAACTTAATCTAGTCTCCAGCTGATGGACATCAAGATTATCTCATTTTAAGTTCCTGTTCATGGATAGGAAGACTCAATACAGTAAAAAATGACAATCTTACTAAAAGCAATCTACATGTTTAACACAATCCCAATCCAGACACCAAATTCATTTTTCAAAGAGACAGAAAAGGCAATTGGCAAATTTATTTGGAGTAGAAAGAGACCTTAAATAAGCAAAGAACTTATGGAAAGAAAAAAAAAAGAATGAATTGGGAGGCACAGCATTCTCTGATCTTAAAACCTATTACAAAACTGTAATAACCAAAACAGCATGGTACTGACAGGCATACAGACCAATGGAATAGACTCAAGAAGCCAAAAATTAATCTAACTATGGTCAACTGAAACTCCACAAGGAAACAAAATCTATCAAATGAGGAATCAACAACCTCTTCAACAAATGGTGTTGGAAAACTGGACTACTACTACCTGCAGAAAGCTAAAGCAGCATGCACAACTCTCATTGAACACAAAAATCAACTCAGGGTGGTGAAGCCCAAAACCATAAAAATCTTAAGAGACAAAGTAGGATCAAGCTTTAAAAACCTAGATCACAGTAATGGGGCCTTCTAAAGATTAAATCTCTGTGTGTATCAAAAACATATTCTAACAGAGTGAAAAGAAAACCTGACTGGGAAAAAAAAATCCATTTGGCAATACCATCTCAGATAAGCATCTGATAATGAAAGCTTACAGAATTCTACAGGGCCTCCAGAAGAAAAAGACTGATAACCCAATTACAAAATGGGTAAAAGACATTTTACAGAGGAAGACATTCGAATGGCCAGCAGAAACACAAAGTAATGCTCAAAATCACTGACAAGAGACACGAATCAAAACCACAATGAGATACCATCCACCCCAGTAGCGGTGGCAAAGTTGGACAATGACCAAGGAGGATAGAAGGAGAATTGATGCCTTTGAGCTGTGGTGCTGGAGAAGAGTATTGAGAATACCATGGACTGCTAGGAAAACA
>NW_006399836.1:2267611-2283917 GCF_000299155.1 Elephantulus edwardii | reverse complement strand
TTAGGGCTGTTGTACATAGGGTCGCTATGAGTCGCAAGTGACTCGACGGCACATAACAACAACAACTACAGTGACAAAGAGAATACAGTATTGGAGCTAAGGAAAACAATACCCATCACAATAGCTAATCACAAAATTAAATACTTGGGAATAAATGTAACTCGAAATGCAAAAGATTTATTCAAAGAAAATTAAAAACATTACTACAAGAAACAAAAAGAAACCTGGAGAAATGGAAGAATATACCATGCTTTTGGATAGGAAGACTTAGTATTGTGGAAATGACAAGTCTACCAAAAGCAATCTACAAGTTCAATACAGTCCCAACATAAATACCAATTCCATTCTTCAATGAGATGGAAAAGGTGATTTCCAATTTCATCTGGAATGGAAAAAAACTCTGAATAACTAAAGAACTCCTTAAAAAAAGAAACAAGGTAGGAGGCATCTTACTCCCTGATTTCAAATCCTACTACACACCTGTGGTGGTGAAGACTACTGGTACTGGTACAGTGACAGACACACAGATTAAAAGAATAGAACTGAGAACCCAAAAATCAGCTCATCTACCTATGGTCAACTGATTTTTGACAAGGAGATGAAATCAGTTATGTGGAGAAATGAATAATTGGAAAACTATCTGCAAAAAATCTCTAGCAAGACCAACATCTCACACCATACACAAAAACCAACTCAAAGTGAATCAAAGCCTATGAACTTCATCAGAGAAAAGCTTGGAAGAACTCTAGAAGCCCTAATCCACAACATGACCAGTCTTCCAAGTATCCTGAAAAACCTACATGCAGGAAAGACTAACAGAGATGAATGGGACCTTCGCAGAATCAAATCGCTATGCACATCAAAAACTTCTCCAAGAGGGTAAAAAGGAAAGCCACAGACTGGGAAAAAATATTTGGTAATGACATGTGTGATAAAGAATTTATCTCTGAAATTTATAGAATACCCCAGCACCTCAACAAGATTAAGGTGAACAACCTAACTGCAAAATAGGCACAGGATATGAACAGACGCTTCATCAAAGAAGACATTCTGATGGCGAACACACACATGAAGAAATGTTCAAAATCCCTAGCTATCAGAGAGCTGCAAATCAAAAGAAACATGAGACAGCATCTCACTCCAGTAACAATGGCAAAGTTCAACAGAGCAGCAAACAACAAATGTTGGTGAGTCTATGGAGAAATTGGAACCCTTATTCACTGATGATGGGAGTGTAAAATGGTGCAACCATTATGAAAGGCAGTATGGCAATTTCTCAAAAAACTGGAAAAAGAAGTACCATTTGACCCAGATATTCTACTACTGGGAATATACAATAGTAATTGGTGGAAGATCTATTAACAATCTGCGTTATGCAGATGACACAACCTTGCTTGCTGAAACTGAGGAGGACCTGATGCACTTGCTGCGGCGTGTCAAGGACTGCAGCCTTGAGTATGGATTGAGGCTCAATGTCAAGAAGAAAAAGATTCTCACCACTGGACCAATTGGCAGCGTCAGGATGGATGACGAAGAGATTGAGATTGTTCACAGCTTCAGTTTGCTCGGCTCCACAGTCAACACTCTTGGCACCAGCAGTCAGGAAATCAAAAAGCGTATCGCGATGGGAAAGTCTGCTGTTAGGGACCTCTCTAAAGTACTCAGGAGCAACAGTATCTCTCTGGAGACTAAGGTGCGCCTGATACAGGCCATGGTCTTTGCAATCGCTTGTTATGCATCAGAGAGTTGGACAATGACTAGGGAGGACAGAAGGAGAGTGGATGCTTTTGAGCTGTGGTGCTGGAGAAGAGTACTGGATGTACCATGGACTGCCAGGAAAACAAACAGATTCATCTTGGAGAGGATTAAACCAAGCTACTCCTTGGAGGCAAGGATTCTGGAGCTTCGTCTGACATACTTTGGACATGTTGCCAGGAGGGACGGGTCATTAGAGAGGGACATCATGCTTGGGAGGGTGGAGGGACGGCGCAGGAGGGGAAGACCCTCTATGAGATGGATTAACTCGGTGACTGGGGTAATCGGGATGGGTGTGTCAGAGGCAGTGTGGTTGGCGCAGGATAGAGCAGGGTTTAGGGCTGTTGTGCATAGGGTCGCTATGAGTCGCAAACGACTCGATGGCACATAACAACAACAACAACAACAAAAACAGATATATGCACACCTATGTTTATTGCTGCATTGTTCACAATATCAAAGAGATTGTGAAAACAACCCAAGTGTCCATCAACAAACAAATGGATAGAATACTATGAAGCACTGAAAAACAAGGAACTAATGAAATACACAAAATGGGTGAGGATGAAGGATATTTTTATGTGCCATCGAGTCACCTGTAATCCATTGTGACCCTATGTATAGCAGCTCTGTCATGTCCTGAGACAGTTTCGCTAATTCTGACAAACCACCCCCATTTGTCCCAGTTAATCTATCAATCCATCTCATCCAGGGTCTCCTGTGCTGTCCCTCCACCCTTCCAAGTATGATGTCCTTTTCCAAGGACCAGTCTCTCCTGGCCACATACCCAAAGTATGTGAAATGGAGCTTCAAAATCCTAGCCTCCAAGGCAAAACTTGGTTTCACCCTTTCTAAGACAGACCTCTTTGTTTTCTTGGCAGTCCATGATATATTCAAGACTCTTTTCCAGCACGGCAATTTGAAAGCCACAATTCTTCTTCTGTCATCCTTAGTCATTGTCCAGCTCTCTGATGCATAGCAAGTAATAGTAAAGACCATGGTCTAGATTAGGCACACCTTAGCCTGGAGGATATTATGCTGAGTGAAGTATTTCCGTCTTAAAAGGACAAATACCGCATGTCACTGTTATAAAATAGGACTGACATGGGGGTTGGGTGGGAGAAACAAAAAAAGATGGGATAAATAATGTACACTGCATTGAAAAAGATGAGGAAAAGAACTGTTTAAAAGGAATATATGATTAGGTATTATTTGCATGACAACAGTCCAGAATAAGAGGCTCAAAGCAAAGTGGACTGGGAGGAGTGGGGAGGAAATGGTACAACAACGAAAGAATTTTTTTTAAAAAAGAAAAATAACTGGGGGAAATGTGCAATAATGGATGAATGGAAAGCCAAGTTTTCTATAAACTTTTGTTAAAATATCAATAAAAAAAGTTTCAAAAAATGATCCTTTAAAAAAGTGTGCGTGTGCACACACACATATCTTTCAAATTCTCTTTGATAAATATCTAGAAATGAAACTGCTAGGTCTTAGGGTAGACATATGTTTTGAAAAAACTGCCAGGTTTCCAGAGCATCATTTTACACCCAATGAGTAGTATATCTGAATTCTTGATTCCCAAGTATTTTGTTTTTACACTACAACCAAACATATTTTCATTGTTTCAACTTTTTATTACCATCTGAAAGTTTACAGAGCAAACTGCTTTTCCATTCAACTGTCAGTACACATTTCACTTTACAACACTGGTTACAATCCCAACACTGTGACAGCATTCTTCCTGCTTTCTCTTGGTGATTCTCACTTCCACCCACCACATCCTCCCCTCCTTCTGAGCTTTTAAGAAACCTTAAACTCACTGCTGCCTCTCATCCTCTCATAGTATCTTCACTGGGTTTCTGAAGCTGTAAACTGTAGTGGGAAGCAGCTTATCTTTCTCCCTCCATGTTGCTGATTTTATCCATAGGCAAATGGTGCCCTTTTGATCTGGTACAGTTGCTATTCAAAGCAGTGATTAACCACTGGCATTACTGTTCACCTTTTGGGCCCACTGATTTCTTGACTGACACTTAACCATGGGGGTGAGTTAAGTCGTTCAAGGTTTGTAGAGCACCACTCTGGGAGGTTCCATCAGTCTCTTTTGGATCAGTAAACCCGGCTAATTTGTTGTGATTTGGTGAAGGTTTAGAAACAAATTGATTTTGTGATCAAATATCATACACATTCTGTTTGGTACCGTGGACTGAAATCCCCACTACATTACATCATTCATCCCACATACTCTGTGCAGCTCCATTTCTGACCCTCTCTCTCCTCCTGTCCCTTCTGGGCTTCTGTATTTGTCCTTGGGCAAATCCTGCCCCCTTGATCCTGAGTGACTGACTTCCTAAGGAATGCCTATCTTCTTAGGGTTACTGCTCCCCTCATATTCCTGCTCTTATTTTAGCTGAAACTGGAGCCAACAGGGTGAGTTTCATTTTGAGCCTGAAGTATGTCTAAAGGCTATAGTCTTGGGGGTCCCAGCAGTCTATCTGACCAGAAAACCTGGTCTTTTTATGATCTTAAGGTCTCTTCCCACATTTTCTTCTTCCCCTCTATCCAGAACCTTATGTTGTGATTCCTTTCAAACAGTCCACAGTAGTAGCCGGGCACCATCCAGTTCTGCTGGTTTTCAGGGTCATGGAAGCCAAGGTTTGAGCCGTCCGTTAGTCCCCCGAGCTCATTATTTCCATATACCTTTGATTTTCTTCATTTTTCTTTGCTCCAGATGAACAGAGACCAATAGCTGCACCTTAGATAGTTGCTCACACTTTTTAGAGCTCAGCACCTACTTGCCACAGTGTAAGAAGAGGTAGAACAATTTCTTTGTGGTGTATGTTGTTTCAACTGACCTTGATATTCTTGAGATTATGATCATTAACAGCCCCCAGGCCTAGTGACTCATTCCCTTCAAGTGTCTAGTTATGACTAAGACATTTTCATACCTTTGCCCTCTGTATGCTCTATTACAGTCATGAATCTATTCCCAGCATGTGTGCACATATGTGAAGAAACACTCTCCATCAAATCTATGTATATATTCCCCAATGTCATCTCAATTCACTTAAGCCTATTTCTGAGTTTTGCACCAGATTTTCTTCTCACCCTATCCAGGACCCTCTATTGGAAGCGTCTGAGCTTTTAAGTTGCTACTCTCCATGGAAGTAAGAAATAAAATAGAGTCTTTGTACACTATGTCCTAACAACTGATGTTTTCCTGGAGAGGAGAAAAAGCGTTAAAATTATTTTACTAAGGATTTTCTAGGAGTTAAGGTGTGAGGACAACGAGACCAGATGACTGCAGTCCAGCCAAAAAAATGCTTGGACCTTGAAGCTGCCAGCAAGCATGCCATTTGATCCTGAATGCCCCTCTGAAACTATGACCCTGAGGCTCCAGGCCCAGTGACTCGTTCCCTCAGAGTGTCTGGTTATTATGGTTCAGCTCAAATGTATAACACATACAAATACACACAGAGAAATATCATCTGTGAAATCTACATATGATCACAGATATAGTCTCTTTGTCCATACCTGGTCTTTCTTTTGGGCCTCTGTATTCATTTGTAAATTAATGTTTGTTATTTATGATAATTTGGAAGCAGGAGTGGCATCCACTTCCTAAATACCAAGCCTCCTGAAACTCTTATGAACTTTGATAAATGTCAATGGTTGTAGAGAGGTTCCAGGCCTTTTGTTCATGGGGTCACTATAAGTCGTGCTCGACTCAAAGGCAATCAACAACAACAATATTAGTGATAATGAGCTTTGGTGACCTAGTGGGTTGGGAATTGCACTCTCAACCCAAAGGTGATTAGTTTAAATGCTAGAGTTGCTCCAAGGGAGGAAAAAGGACAGTCTCCTCCTGCGTGATGTATACTATCTGAATACTTGCTATAGGGTCAGCTATGAGTCAGTTCCAACTTGATAGTAATCAGTTTGAGGTGTTTTGTAAGGGTTGTTTTTGGTTTTTTAAAAGTAATGACAATTACTTTAGTTGGCCGACTGACTGGAAAAGATTGATATTTGTTCCTATTCCAAAGAAAGGTGACCCAACAGAGTGATCATTAATATCACAAGCAAGATTCTGCTGAAAATTATCCAAAAACGTTTGGAACAATATGTCAACAGAGAACTGCCAGATGTGCAGGATGGATTTAGAAGAGGTCGTGGTACCAGGGATAATATAGCTAATGTTAGATGGATCTTGGCAGAAAGCAGAGAATACCAGAAGAATGTCTATCTGTGCTTCATTGACTATGCAAAGACTTTTGACTGTGTGGATCAC
Source organism: Elephantulus edwardii (assembly GCF_000299155.1). Lineage (NCBI taxonomy): Eukaryota > Metazoa > Chordata > Mammalia > Macroscelidea > Macroscelididae > Elephantulus > Elephantulus edwardii. The sequence continues at coordinate 2,277,874 of NW_006399836.1, read as the reverse complement.
AACAAGCTATGGCTGACTCTGAGAAGAATGGGAATCCCAGAACATTGATTGTGCTAATGCAAAACCTATACTTGGACCAGGAGGCAGTCGTCAGAACAGAGCAAGGAGACACTGCATGGTTCAAAATCAAGAAGGGGGTCCGTCAGGGATGTATTCTGTCTCCATACCTTTTCAATCTGTATGCAGAACAGATCATCTGAGACACTGGGCTGCACAAAGAGGAATGTGGCATCAGGATTGGTGGAAGAGTCATCAACAACCTGCGTTATGCAGATGACACCACCTGCTTGCTGAAACTGAGGAGGACCTGAAGCGCTTGCTGCAGAAGGTCAAGGACTGCAGCCTTCAATATGGATTGAAGCTCAACATCAAGAAAACAAAGATTCTCACCACTGGGCCAATTGGCAGCATCAGTATGGATGGTGAAGAGATTGAGATAGTTAACAGTTTTAGTTTACTTGGCTCCACAGTCAACACTTGGTAACAGCAGCCAGGAAATCAAGAGCTGAATTGCATTGGGAAAGTCAGTTGTGAGGGACCTCTCAAGAGTACTGAAGAATAACGACTTCAGGCTGGAGACTAAGGTGTGCCTGATCTGGGCTACAGTCTTCGTAATTACATGTTACACATCAGAAAGTTGGACAGTGAATAGGGATGATAGAGAATTGATGCCTTTGAGCTGTGGTGCTGGAGCAGAGTGTTGAATATACCATGGACTACTAGGAGAACAAACAGGTTTGTCCTGGTGAGGGTGAAGCCAGAATATTCCCTGGAGTCAAGGATTCGGAAACTTCGTCTGGCATACTTTGGACATGTTGCAAGGAGGGACTGGTCCTTGGAGAGGGGCATGTTTGGCAGAGTGGAGTGGTGGCACAGGAGAGGAAGACCTTTGATGAGATGGATCAATTCTGTGAGTAGAGTGGTGGGAATGAGTGTGTTTGAGATGGCAAGGTTGGCACAGAACAGAACGGCGTTTAGGGCTCTCGTACATAGGGTCGCTATGAATCGCAAGCGACTTGATGGCACATAACAACAACGACAATAAAGGATTGTATATTTAACTGATTTCTTCTGTTTGTACCTTAGTTTCCTTTTCGTTCGTGATGCTGTGCTCATTATCCCCTTATTATCAACTTAATACATGACTATTATCTAATTACTGATTCTCCTACCCTTATTAACCATCCATATTCTATGTGTTAACTTTTCACAACAGTGGACTTATACAGCATTTGTCCTTCTGTGATGAACATATTTCACTCAGCATATCGCTCAGATTCAGCCATGGTGTGAGGTTTCCGGGATTCTTAATTATTCTTCTTCAGTGTTGCACAGTATTCCATTGTGTACGTGTGTGCCCTAGTTTATTTTTCTCTCATTGGTTGATGAGTATTTGTTTTTATCTCTTTGCTATCATAAATAACACTTCAATGACCTTGGGTATTTGCATGCATCTTTCTGCTCATGTCCCGGTTCCTCTTTCTTTAAGGTACACACTTAGCAGCAGGATTGCTCTGAGTCTTACTCAGTTTGATGGCACCTAACAACTATCACCACCATATGGCTTTCCAGAGTGACTGCACCGTTTTAGGGCCACCAACAATGCATGAGAGTTCCCACCTCTCCACACCTTCACTACATTTACTACTGTTTCTTCTCTTATTGTATATTGCTACTGTTCTTGGGGCTCAAACACATTTCAAATAAATACACGCACAATATACGTTATAAGTCCTTTGTGTATGCACTCCAGATACTCTCTCCTCATCTGTTCTCCTCTGCTATGCATCTCATGCTATTTATTAATTTAAAAAAATCCTGAAGGATGAGAAAAAACTGGCCAGAGGGAAACCATATTTATTAATAATTTAAGAAAGCAGTCTGCTTAGAAGGGAAAAGCGTGGCACCTTCAGAGGCCAGAAAGACGAATGTGGGTAGAAGATTGCAAGTCAAAGTGGTAAGAGTCAGGTGAGCATGGTAGAAAGGTCACTTGTGATTCAGGGAAAGAGTTTGGCTATTTTTTTCCAAGTGTGACAGGAAACCATTAAAAGATTTTAAGTAGGGGAGAGATGGGTGACTCTCAGCTACTCTTGACAACATAGAATGGAGATCAGAAGAAATGGGTGGCCGGTTAAAAGGCTATCACAGCATTCCTTGTACAAGACGACGGCAGCTCAGAGTGTAGCAGCAGTAGATTTCAGCTCTCATTACTGAAATAGCTATACTGAGAGTAATCAAGTGAGGGGTTAGGCATGGACAGTACTGAGAGAAAAGGAAGAATCAGACGAGACATTGTATAGTGGTTAAAACAAAGGAAAAAAAAAGGATTTGTGAGCAGCAAGTGTTCCGTTTTGGACCCATAAGGCTCAAGTTACTGGAGAAGATATCTAAGCACAAGGCAAGAGAGGCCTAGCTAAGGACATTAAAATCTGGAAGTATACAAGATCATCAATGAGCAAGTATACCTAAAGAGGAGAGTAAAGAGAACAAACAGGGTCAAGTGGGAGAGAGGGAAGGACAAGCTACAAAGGTGGGAGGAGACAGCTGAACCAGCGGCAGGCTGATGAAGAGGCCTCCTCTGGGAAGCTTTCTATGACCTTTCAAATCAGGGCTGACACACCCCAGTACAGTGCCCTGCCCTCCCTTTGCCATAGCACTTTTCACACCCAGGTTTAATTGCCCTGCTCCACTGAGCTGACACAACAGACAAAACAATGGCCTGACAAGACCATGGAAATGGTAGAGGACTGAGCAACATTTCCTTCTGCTACACACAAGGGTGCTATGAATCAGAGCCAACTTGAAAGCACCTAAAAACTGAGCAGATGCAGAAGGGTGTGGCATCAACAGGACAAAAAAACCCTGCCCTAGTCCACGCCACTGCCTTGGTACACAGCACAAGGAACTCTTATTTCATGCACTGCCACAGCATGCAGCACGCTCCATTACGTATACTCTCCTCACCCAAGGTCCTTCCTGCCAAGTAACATTGTTGTTTGGTGCCATTAAGTAGATTCCAACTCAGCAACCCTATGAGACAGAAAACTGCTCCACAGGGCTGGTTTTCCTGGCTGCAATCTTCATTAAAGTACGTCACCAGTTTTCTCTCTCCCTGGAACCACTGGGTGTATTTGAACTGACAGCCTTTCAGTTAACACCGGAGAATGTGAAAACATTGTTCTCTATGGATACACACAATGTGGGCCTTTCACAAGAGCCCCAAACACTACTGCCGAGATCCAGAACCTGCCAGAGCATGGAAGCGGGTGGGAAGGAAAGCAGGCCAGCTAGCTCTTCCCGTCAGGAATCCCTCCTCTTGTGAACAATCACTCCTCCACAGTGATCAAGCTACAGGCTCCCAAAGCAATGCTTCAGATTTAGAATGCAGACATGAAATTTGAGCTTCCCAAAATGAAGGTTTGGAATTTAAGGCTTCTGGGGCCTTAACTATTCGGAATTTTAGAATATTGTTTTAACCATCTATCAGAGGTACCTTTACAATTGTGAAAGGTTTCACTCTAACGGCACAATGCTGAGCACGGCAACAGAGGAGTTACTCCTCATCACTCGTTCTAGACTGAGACAACATCTGGGCAAAAAAATCAAGGGTACAGACCTCAGAAATAATAGTGGTATCATTTTCTATGCGCTCTGCTTTCAAGATAGATGCTCATCTCTTCCTTGATTTTTAAGGCTAGAACTCCATGGGCTTTTTCCACTCAGGAGCTTCGGTTAACTACCTACATGGTGAGACCCCTCAGTGTGAAGAATATTCGCCTGACTGGCAAAGATCTCCTGACTGCCAAGACAAAGCTGCAGAACTCCAGGCAAGTCCCCATCCTCTTGGCATCTCTTCTGAGTTACAATGCCAAAAGGCAGTCTAGACAATTTTCAAAGTTTCTTCCAGCCCCGTAATTCTATCATCAGATAGTGTAGAGTAGGAGAAGCAGACTCCAGCTGTCTGGGAGAGACTGGGAGGACCCCCTCTCTGGGCTCTGGGTGCCGAAGCCTTTCTTACCTGTGCTGCTTCCTCCAGTACAGACTCTGCCTGGAGCTTTGTGAACGTCCCTCAATAGCTCTCTGCCAAGTTCCATTCAGTCATCGAGATGCCCCTGAAGCAGTGTCTAGCAAAAAGGGTCCTGCACAGGCAAGTTACCTGAAGCTTTAACAAAGTGAGGTGACTTTAACACGCCCGTTTAACTCTTCCTCCCCTCTACCAACAAAAGAGGAAAAACAGAAATGAAAGACGTTCTGATACGGCCAACACCAACATCACTTTATCAGAATGACTAATAAAAGCAGACAACAATCTTCTTTCAAAGTCTCTGTTGTTAGCAGCTGTGGAGTCGGTTCTGTATCATGGTGACCCCGTGTGTAACAGAACAAAATGTTGCCCGTGTGTGTGATCTTCATGTTTCCTGTTACACGAGTCCAACATGTCAAACTATCCCAGTGAGGATTTCCTCACCTGCAACGACCCTCCTTTTATCAAACATAAAATCCTTCTCCAAGATCAGTCCCTCTGGATGAAATGGCCAAAGTAAGTGAACTCAAGTTTTGGAAGATATTCTGCAATCCATAGGGTTTTCACTGGCTAATTTTTGAAAGTCATCTGCTAGGCCTTTCTTCCAAGTCTGTCTTAGTTTGGAAAATTATTACCAACTTTATCTTCTTCTGAGATCTGTTCACCATGGGCAGCTCTGCCCAGTATCTGAAATACCATTAGCATAAGTTTACAGAATCACATCATAAAAGTCACTCTTGTGAAATGATAAAACATGGAAGTCTTAGCTTGACAGGGTATCAGGAAAGCTTTCCATATGCGCTTCTGGGCCAGATTTATATTTATAAATATAAAGATAAAAGCAGAGAGAATTCCCCCAACCCATCTCTACCTTTGAATTAATGCCTCAAGATGCTCAGGGCTAATACAAATTATTTACTCTGTTGAATGTTTTTTGAGATATACAGAGAAAGCATGGTTTAAAACCAACAAAGGTATGCAGCAGGGTGTATCGTCTGTTCACTCTGTGTACTAAGCAAATCATTCAAGAGGCTGAATTTTTTTTTTAAATTTATTTTATTATTTTTTTTGTGCATGTACCGTCAAATCAATCTGACAGGTACAGGAGGAGATTGTCCCTCCTTCTCCAGCAGAGCATCTGGTGGATTTGAACCACACACTTCTCAAACTGTAGTTCAGCTTCTTGCCACTAGGCCACCAGACCTCCCTGAGGATGAACTTTTTGAAGATGATGTGGCATCGAGATTAGAGGAAGGTTCATCAACAATCTACCTACATCTCACAATGGCACAACCTTGCTTGCTGAAAGCAAAGAGGACTTGAAACTCTTGGTGCAGAAGATCAAAAACTACAGCCTTCAATGCGGACTACAACGCAACATCAAGACAAAAATTCTTACCACTGGGGCCAACATGTAATATCAAGATAGATAGAGAGAAGGCTGAAGCCAACAATTTCCCTGGTATCAGCAGTCAAGAAATCAAAAGACATACTGAACGGGATACATTTATATGAAGGACCTCTCTAAGGTGTTTAAGAGCAATGATATCAGTTTAAGTGTAAAGACAAAAGTACACCTGATCCAAGTCATAGCCTTTTCAATTATTTGTTATGCATCCGAAAGCTGCACAATGAATAAGGATGACAGCAACAGCAATGCCCTTCAGTTGTGGTGTTAAGGAAGAGTACTATCTATCCCATGGACCGCCAAAAGAACAAATAAATATGTCCTGGACAAAGTAAAGCCAAGCTGGTCCTTGCAGTCAAGGAGAGTGAAGCTTCACCTCACAAATTTTGGATCTGGTGTTAGGAGGGGCCAGTCCTTGGAGGAGGACATTATGCTTGGAAAGGTGGAGGATCAGTGAAGGAGAGGAAGACCAAGATGGAGCGAGACAGTGCCTGTAACAACGGGCTCAAGTATGGCAGAGATGGTAAGGATGGCATAGGATAAGGCAGATGCACCGTTCACACGGTTGCTGTGAGCTGTCGTCTACTGAGTAGCACCTAACAATCACAATAACAACATTCTTTTTATCCATCCCACATATCAAGCTTGACTGTTCTGTTGGCAGAAAACGTTTCAGAACAAGGAGCATCACTTGAACACACAGAAGTCACTATCATATTATTGTCTGTTCTCTTCACAGCATTATCAGCACCTGACTTTATTTACTGTTTACTGTCTTCTTGGGCAGACAGACTCCTCCTCTATTGTACCAACTACTGCCATCTTCTGTGTGTACCTACAGAACTTGCTAATGCATCAAAGTTAGTAAAACACACCCCCCACCCCTTAATTCACTTTCAAGAATGCTATGTTCAAACATGAAAACCATCTTCCAGTCAGGCAGACATTCAAGCATTCCAATTAACTTTTACCCTCCCTATCACAGAGTTTATAGGTATATACAGCCCATAATAAGGATAGTTTGCCCTTTAGCTGATGTTTTCTTTTTCTTAACTTCCTCACGAAGAAGCATCAGATAACAAGCTACAGATACACCAATAACTCAAGTTATAGTTCACCTTCCTGCTGGGTCTTGTGCATTACCTACAAAGCAAATACCGCAATGCAAAAGTACTGACTGTGTTTGTTGTCTTGACAATTTTCTCACTCATACTGAACATACTATATGCATTAAAGGACTTGCAACAGCCTAACTAATAATAAAAACCTATCCTAAGTGCAATGCAACCAAATTATGCATTTCAAAAGCCTTGGTTTCAGTGCATTATACTATAAATGTATAACCTTGTACTGGTTTTCTCCATACTAGATATACTTTTGCTGCTTTCTTTTTAAACCAACAAAGAAAGAAAAGAGAGTTGGAAGCATCAGACAGTACTAGCAAGCACAAAGGCGTCTTGAACACAAAGCCCCAGTAAGAGCGAGCATTAAGAGTAATAGGGAGAGGACTTACTTTCTTAAATCCATCTTTTGAGCCCCATCTGGTCAAAGTGAGAGAATTCACCAGACAGTATCCTTGTGCATCCTAAACGTCTAAAATAGGATGAGACAGAGTCCCTTAGATATTATGGATGAAAGATAAGCGTTTTACATTTTAAATCTCAGGTACACTGGCAAACCTGGCCAGGCACAGGCAAAGGGAAGGTTCTGAAAACTCCCTGGGGTCACTAGACCTTACATAGCAGTCACTAAGACCATACTAGGCATTCTTTTGGCAGAGTCCAAAGATTTGGGATTTAAGAAGAATAACAGAGCAGTGGAGCAAGAATACATGTGAGGTATGGGTCAAGCACAGGCTATGGAGACAACAAGAGGGGGACATCCAAGTCTTGACCCTCATGAGCTCTATGCCTACACAGGGCCTGAAAGTACTGTCAGGCCTGCTGAGCAAATTCTGAAAGAGAATTTAAAATACTGAGTTTTAATTTTTCTTAAATACTAGCATCCTTTCTATTTATATGATGAGAAGGTAAAACTCACTTGACAGCTCCAATTGTGACTTTGTTATTGTTAAGTGCCATTGAGTTGAGTACTACTCAAAGCGACCCTATGAACAAAAGATCTGAACCCTGTTCTATCCTGTGCCATCCTCAAACTTCCTGACACACAAGAGCCCACTGCTGGAGTCAATGCATCAATCCACCTGGTTGAGGGTCTTCTCCTTCACTGACCCTTCACCCTTCCCAGCATCATGTTCTTCTCCAAGGAATAGCCCCTCCTAGCAACATGCCCTCCAAGACATACTTGTTCTTTTGCAGTCCATGGGATGTTTAGTGCTTATCTCTAATAACACATCTCAAAGGAATCAATTCTTACTCTGTCATCCTTACTCACTACCCAGCTCTCAGATACATAGCAAGTGACTGGAAAGACTATGGCCTGAATGAGACACACCTTAACCCTCAAACTGGCATCCTTGATAATTTGGAGAGGTCCCTAACTGCAGATACTCCCAGTGCAATACATTTCCTTATATACTGACTGCTGGTACTAAGGGTGTTAACTGTGGAGTCAAGCAAGATGAAGTTGTTGACAACCACTTTACTTGTTTTAAAAGTGAGAATACACACCACTGAAAGGATTACAGGGCTTCCTCAAGATCACCCAGTCAGGGGGGCAGTACTGGACCTAAATCCCATGTTTCCAGATACTGTAATCAACCTAACCACATTTTGTTACATACTTACACAGAAACAAATGGAATAAAAGCTTCCCCTTACAATAGAGGACAAACAAAAATATCCATGTGTGAGAAAGAACACAAATAACCAGAATTTTTAAAACGTCCCATGAATACAAGCTCAGGCTGTGAACATTAAGAACTCACTCTGGGAAACTCCAAATCATCCCTCTGTGTAGCTGTGGACAAGTATTCACCTGATCGGCCTGCTGTTAACGTGTAAGAAAACCGGACCCAACACCATCTCCAAAGTTAACATTATGAGCACAACCAAGAGCTTTTTTAAACTACAGAATATAAATGTAGCCTCAGAAAGACAACAAGCGCAGGCCTTCAAGCATCAAAATCCTTAATGTTAGTGACAGCAGGGACAAAACTCAAGACAAACAAGACCAACTTGGAGGTTGGCCTACAAGTACTTGCCGGGCACAAGCAATGGCCTAAGGGCCCTCACACACCATAAAAATCAGTGAAACTAATTGGGGTGCTTCAGCCTTTTAAAGGAAGTATTCTGCTACCATTAAGAAATAAATCGGGGATGCAAATAATTAGTGCACCCTGAGGTGACAGTTAATTCCACTAGCATACCCTTTCACAGAAAGATGTTACAGAAAGCCACTCAACCCTGCTCAGAGAACCGGGGCACGCTGGAAATGTCAAAAAGCACCCAAACGCCAAAGAACTTTAATTACCACCTCTCTGTAATTCCTCGCACACCAAGATCTTAAGACTTCTCTGGGCCAACCAACACACACAGATGCAAACATACCCGGGTTACCTGTATTCCCCAGGTAGGTGGACTGCTCTTTGAATTTCTCCCCCTCCCCACCATTCAGAGACAGACAGACAGAGAGACAGACAGACACACTCTTACACATACACACACATACACACACACACCGCCCCTCAATTCAACACAAGTTACCTGCATTCCCCATGTAGGTGGACTGCTCTCTGAATTTCTCTCCCTCCCCACCTTTCCCACAAAGACAGACGGACAGCAGACAGATACACACACCGAACTCACTCACTCCCTCATTCAACACAGGCTAGGACAATCGAATATTGCACCTTCTGAGCAGCACAGAATGGGCCCCGAGATCTCAGGGAAAACTGGACCAAGTTTTAGGTGCTGCTGGAGAAGGAAGAAGCTGGACACACAAAAAAAAAAAAGACTAAAAAAGAAAAAGGTGCTCCTGGCTGAAATACATGCACAAAATGGGAGAGGGGAAAAACGAAAGAGAAAACAACCTCCCGTCTGCACTGGAAGGTTAGACCTCGCTCAACAGGGGAAGTTGGGGGCCCGGGAGCGGGTGACTCGGCCCGAGGAGGGCGGCCGAGGTGGAAGGGGGTCCCCGGCCCCAGAACCCCGGCGGCCTTCCCCTCCTAAGATGTTTCAGAAAACTCTTCACTCGGGCTGTTAACATAAGGGTCCAATTATCATCCCAAGATCTGCCTGTTAGATAATAGCTCGAAAATTCCATCCATTTTACAGCAGTTACCAGTCGTCCCAACTCGGAGGTGCAGGCGAGGCAGGGCCGTGGAGACCCGCAGTCAGCGCCGCCCCCTAAGGGCCGACTACAAGCCCCCCGAAAACCCGGGCCGGGGGAGCCCCCAAACCCCGCTCCCCGCGCGGGGCACCGGGCTCGCGCCGCCTCCCGGCCGGACCGGCCACTCGGTCTCTAAGCCCGCACAAGAGGCGCCGGCAGCTGAGCGCCTCGGGCCCCCCCAGAAGGAGCGTGGGTCCGCCGAGACCCCCGGGCCGGCCCCCCGCCCCCAACGGGCGACCCGCCGCCGCGTCCACATGGCCTCCCGTCCTTCCGCCGCCGCCGACCCCCGCGCCGCCCCCCGCGTCCACTCTCCTCCGCCTCTGCACGCGGCACCGGCAGGGACCGGCCCCCCAGCGCCCGCAGGCCGAGCCGAGACCCCGCGAGGACCCGACCCTTGAGCCCCCCACCCCCGGGCCGGGCCGTTCCCCTCGGGGCACCGAGCCGGGCCCCTTGCCCTCAGGACCGCCGGCCCCAGCCTCGGGGTACCGGGGCTTCAGCACTCCCAGGTCGGGCCGAGAGTTCTCCCCGCCCGCCCGCCCCC
>NW_006399836.1:2234964-2267019 GCF_000299155.1 Elephantulus edwardii | reverse complement strand
GGTGTCAGGTTGGCCCGCGACCCCGGCCTGCCTCGGAGGTGGCCGCCAGCCAACTTTCTGGGGAGTTGGTGGCCAGAACCTCAGTGTGGGTTTCTGATGTCCCCTGGGGCCTCCAGCGCGCGGCCTCCTCCCCGCTAAACCCGCGTGGCTCCTGCCCGCGAAAGGGCCTCCCAGGTCCATCTCCTTGTCATCCTTGCCTCTTGCCTGTTGGCACGCGCGCCCTTGGACTAGAGACTTGGGTTCTCTTGGAACCTCAGTCTTTCAGCCATGGAGGCGAATCCGGATGCCCAAGTACCTCCTGGGGAAAACACTCGCTCCAGCAGTGTCAGTTACCTCCCCCTGTGATGAGATCTAATGCAAGCCCCAATTTACCTGGGGCCAAATTAACCTGGACAGAGAGGGTGGAGAATTTATGGGTCCTAATTAACCTGGACACAGGGTGGAGAATTTATCCGAGCCTTGGGGTTTACAGCTCACCCCCTCAGGGCTAAGATGCACATACAACAGAGCCAAGCCCTCGGGAACTCCAGCCTGCAGCCAGCAGAACTATGGAGCAAGAGCACCGCCCCACTTTCTTAAAATCTCAGCTGTAGAGCCACCACCAAGGTGTTTGTGCAGTGTGACCCGCTTCTGACTCACAAAGGGACTTGACTCAATTCCTTCTCCTCTCTGGACTTTGTTGGTTTTCCTTTGGTACAGTCGAGATGACTCTCAAAACACTGTTGATTGTGACTCAGAGACCCCAAACCGAGAGCAGGGCAGCCCCACAGGACTTCAAGGGCTGTCATCTCTATGGCTTGGAGGGGAGGAGGTTGGGCAGAGAGGAAGACCCTCAACCAGGTGGAATGACATGGTGACTTGCTCTGTTGGGCTCTAGTGTGTCAGGATGTGTGAGGGGCAGGATAGGATGTGGTTCAGATCTGCTAGTTCATCGGGTCACTATGAGTCATATTCAACTCAACAGCACTTAACAACACATCTTTATGGCAGAAAGGGAGATCTGGTGGCCTCGTGGTAAGGAGCTGCACTGCCAACCCAAAAGCACGTACTTTAAAGCCAGCAGCCTTTCCAAGGAAGAAAGAGGGCCAGTCTCCTGCAGTGCGATTTATAGCCCCTGAAAACTCGATGGATGGAGGATCAGCTACAAGTCGGTTCCAAGTCATAACGATCTTTACGGCAATTTTGTCGATTTTCCTTGGAGCAACTAGTGAGTTCCAACCACTAGCCTTCTGAGTAACAGCTGGGAGCTTAACCAGCATACCCTCAGTGCTCCAACATAAACTCAAACTGATGATTTTAGACTAAGCCCCCATCTGCTACAGTTGTTAGGAAGTGACTGCTTCCTCTCAAGCAACCCAACTGGAAAGTAAGTAAAAAATTAACAAAGTGCTGGGCCTAAGGGGCAGGCAGAGTCTGATAGAAACCAGGTGAGATGGGGCTCCAAAGCTCAAGTGTATCAGAGATGCACAGCTCTCGCAGGCCAGGCTCACCTCTCTCTTCTCTCACCACCTGACTAAAACCCCAGGCTTCAACCTTGACTTTCCCAGGGAAAGAATTCAAAGTAGGGCCACAGGTGGTTCAGGCAGGAGGAGCCTGTGGTTGAGAGAAGGCAGTGATTCCTCCTGGCTTCCGGCCAGTCGCTCCCAGGGGGGACCTGGGTTCCATGAAGGCCAGGGTTAACCTTGGAGACTGGCTTCCCCAGCACCTCTCCTTTGCTAGGTGGGGGCTCTGCTTTTCCAGGCCTGAGCTGAACAGCCCCCAGGCCCTGCCTTCCAGCTGGTCCCTTCCCCATTGTTCCTCTCACCGTGAGTTTCATTTTCAACTCCTCAGAGGAGAAAACCATTAAAGACCACAGGGACACAAAGGGAAAACTGGGGGGGGGGGGGTGTCTCTTAGCACACTCAATCTCTCAGAATGGAAAAGAGGGAGGTCGTTCCATACTCCAAAAGTCACACCAGATGGGCTGTCACTTTACCTTTGGGTCCCATGTGATGAAAAGAACATGCCTGCACTTGAGAGCCAACAGACAGACTTGGGCAACTCTTGAACGGGCCAAGTCACCACTCTGAGCCCTGGTTTCTTCAGCTGTAAAATGAAGCGAGTATGACCTTGCTCATAATTGTGGGAACGTACAGAGAGATCTGCACACAGAAGAATTCAGTAGTTTCACAAGAGCAACAGTTCCGGGATGTTCACAATATGACACGTGAGCAGATGGAGGCTCAAAAGAGGCTAAGTGCCTGCCCACGGCTGGTTCCAGTGACAGGAGCATGATTCCTGAGAGCACCCCTCCTCGGTGACACTGGCCTCCTTCATCCTTTCCTTATCTCATCCCCCCCTCACTCTGAGCTCCTTAAGAACACAAGGGTTTTTTTTCTTCCTCCCTCTTCTAACCTGGTCCACTATAAAAAAAAAAATAATACTCATTCAACACAGTCGGTGCTCTCAATTCCAGAAGCAGAATGAGTTCTTTCCCTCCCCCTCAGCTCAGCGATGGCTCCTGGAAGGCCTGTGTCACTCCCTTTATTACAAACCCCTCTGCCCTCCTCCAGGCGCCCGCAGCTCCAGGATTACAAATGGAGCCTTCTGCCTCTAGGTCACCGATTCTGCTGCCATCTGTCAGCGCGGATTGATTGAGGAGACTGGCCCTGCTCAGCAGATCAGCGGCTCGCGTGAAGTGAGCCGGTGTCAGTACCTCCAGCGGCAGGCCGCATCCCTTCTCCTGCCCCTCCTCTCGCTGGCTCATCAGGCGCTGGCCCACCAGGCGGCTCCCAGGGAGTCTTCACCTTTCTCCTGCGGGGGGGCGGGGGGGCCCAACGAACCTCCCTACTGGGAAGGGCCTCTGCTAACTCTCCCCGCCCTTTCCAGAGGGAGGGCTGGAATTCCTTCTCTGGGGCTTGGGCTCCTCTCCAGAGTCTTCCAGGAAACAACCTGCAAGCTTCTCTGGTTCAGGGAGTGGAAGTCCCCCCAGCATCCTTCCTCACCACCCCCACTCGCCTGCCACTTTCTTTTCTGGCCCTGTTAGGCCTGTTGCAAGCCCAGCACTTTCCCATCCCTGTGCAAAGCCTGGTGCCACACCTGGAGGCCTTCCTAGGGAAGGCTGCAAACCACACGTGGGTGGATAGATGCCTTTCCCTCTGATCCACATATCACTCCCTGGGGCCTGAAAGTACTCAGACAGTGGAGGTGGGGTGGGCTGAAAAGAATGATGACGGCACACGTGCACACACGCGTGCACACACACACATACATATAAACACAGAGCTTTTCTAGGCACCACCTTATTCCACAAGGAGCAAGTGTCTGCTGGGGGCTAGGGGCTGTCAGCCCCCCAGGAAGGGAGTAGAGGGACCCTGAATCATTCTTGCTGGGCCACGTACAGGGCAGGCTCTGTCTATCCAAATGGAAAGCCAGGGAATGTTGATTTAAGAGAAATGGGGGAGTCCTGGGTGGTGCAAAGGATTAATGTTCCCTGTTGTTAAACAAGAAGTTGGAGGTTCTAGAGGTATCTTAGAAGATATCTACTTACAAAAAGCAAGCCATCAGGGAACTCTGGTGGACTCGTGGCAAGAAGCTGCACTGCAATCTCAGAGGTGCGTGGTTTGAATACACTGAGGAGGGACAATCTCCTCCTGTACCAGTCAGACCCAATTTGATGGTACACACACACACACACACACACACACACACACACACACACACACGCCAGACATCGAAACCCCCATGAGTGTGGTTCTACTCCGACCAATGTCAGCTTGCCATGAGTTAGGATCACCTTGAAAGTAACCGGTTTGTAAAGACCTGGGACCTCCCTCCTGCTGTTCTCAGCAGCGCCCTGTGCAAGGCAGGTGATGCAGCTGCAGGCATAGGTGAGGGAGAGTCCCGCAAGCTCCCTACTTGTGACACACTTGGCAGGAATTTGTCTCACAGGGCCTCAGGGTGACCTCTGCTCGCAAGCATACATCTCGACACTGTCCCCACCCTGATCCTCCAGGACCACAGTCATGCCTCCCTCCTTTGGGGTGAGGGTCTCACTGGGCTGGGAGTCAATGGGTCTGCCTCCCCCATTGGACTGTGAGGCTCTGCAGGGCAGACCCCTCTGCTTCCCTGGGGTCTCTAGTGCCCTGTGCAGGGGAGGTACCATGCCCATAAAATCAATGTTAATGATGACAGGAGCTCAAATGTGCCAGAAACCACGCACCATGCATAGCCTTTGTCATCCCTTTTCATGTCTGCAACAGCCCGATGGGATTAAGACCTTAATCATCCCCATTTCACAGATGAGAACACTGAGAGACAGAGTCTAAATAACTTGCTCCACATCAGACAGCATGGAAAAGGTCAAGCTGGGATTTGAACCCAGGTGTGTTACACACTTAACTGTTAAGCTTCCCAGCACTCAGCAAACACTAGAAAGATGGCTAGACAGATGGCTGGTGAGTGGCCAGGGAAGAGGCGATGGAGGACAGCTGGGTCAGCCCAGGCTCTCCTCACAGGTCACATGCCAAAACCCTGGCACCTGGTCTGCCGGGATCTTGGGCTCACCCCCATACCTTGGAGGCTGTCCCCGCACCCCACAAGCAACAGTTACTGTACACAGTGCACTTCTTCCATGGGGGATCCAAACGCCAACCCTTGTGCTGTTGTTATGTGCCATCATGCCCCTTGCGACTCATAGCGACCCTATGGACAAGAGCCCTAAGCCCTGCTCTACCCTATGCCAACCTCGCCGTCTCAAACACACTCATTCCCACCACTCCACTCACAGAATCGATCCATCTCATAGAGGGTCTTCCTCTCCTGTGCTGCCCCTCCACTCTCCCAAACATGATGCTCCTCTCCAAGGACCAGTCCCTCCTTGCAACATGCCCAAAGTATGTCAGACAAAGCTTCAGAATCCTTGACCCCAAGGAGCATTCCGGCTTCACCCTCACCAGGACAAACCTGTTTGTTCTCCTAGCAGTCCATGGTATATTCAACACTCTTCTCCAGCACCACAGCTCAAAGGCATCAATTCTCTTTCTATCATCCCTACTCACTGTCCAACTCTCTGATGTAATCGCATGTAATTGCAAAGACTATAGCCCGGATCCGGTGCACCTTAGTCTCCAGCCTGACATCATGGCTCTTTAGTACTCTGGAGAGGTCTCTGACAGCTGACTTTCCTAATGCAATTTGTCTCTTGATTTCCTGGCTGCTGTTACCAAGAATGTTGACTTGGGAGCCAAGCGAACTTGAAGCCCCTTAGCCTCACCTCACCTCATGGAGACTATCCCCCCCAGTACGGCACTCACACCCCAGGTGCCGCAGACACACTGACGCCAGCACAGATCACTGAGCTGAGATCCTGCCTCGTTCCAACGAGCACATTCTTCAGCAAACCATGCAAGGGCACCAAGCCTCAGTTTCTCCATCTGTAAATGGGAAAGAGTGTGGGGAGGAGTCCCTTTCCTAGTGATGGGCGCCCTTTACTCTTACACAATCCTGAGAGGCAGAAATCGCCATCCTCGCTGTAGAGCAAGGAATGGGAGCACAGAGAGCTTTAGAGACTTGCCTGAGACTGCACAGCTATCGAGAGGCAGAGCTCTCACTCCAGAGCCCCCATGTCGCCCACAGCTCCACCACAAGTAAAAGTGTAATTCACGTAACATCCTAGAACAGGACACACGCTATGGCGCAAAGGGGAAGGAAAGGAGCGGCCAGGATGAATCTGTAGGAATGAGTGAATTCAAAACAAAACCCAATTTATTTATAAACTTTCATCCAAATCACAGAAAAAAAAAATTTTAAGAGACTAAAAGTAAGGGAGCTCTGGTGGCCTAGTGGCAAAAAGCTGCACTGCAGACCCAGAGGTACACGGTTTGAATCCACCAGATGCTCTGCTGGAGAAGGAGGGGCAATCTCCTCCTGTACCAGTCGGATCCGATTTGACTGTACACACACAAAAACATAATAACCAATGAAAGAATTTTTCTTTTACTTTTCAAAGAGAGGAGTGAACTGGGGGTGGGGGAGGGCTGGGCAGGGAGAAAAGTGCAACAATGAATGAATGAAAATCCAAAATCTCTGTAAATGTTATTAAAATTAATAAAATTTTAAAAATCAACTCAGTTCAGCTTTATTCAGCGAAAAGAAAAAGATGATCTTTCCACATTTAAACAATTCCATTGGCAGATAGATAGATATTCTTTTTTAAAACCACAAAGTAACAATATTGAAAGTAACAATAACACTGAAGGAATATTCTAAACATCAAACTAACCCCTGCCTGCTGTCACTGAGTTGGTTCTGACTGAGCATTCCCCCAGGACAAAGTAGGGCCTGTCCCACAGAATTCCCAAGGTTGTAAAGTTCCCACAGAATCCCCAAGGTTCCCTTTCCAGAAGGAGGCTGCTACACCTTTCTCCTGGAGAGTGACTTGTGGTCTGCCCTAATCACCGTGCCACCAGAGCACCTCCGAGAACACTGCATCCCATTAATTGGCTGACTCCTCACAACCACCCTCAAAGGTCAGTCCTACAACTACCTCAGTTTGCAGGTGAGGAAATCAAGGTGCAAAGCACCATGGAAGGGCCAGAGGTAGGACGGGAACCCAGGTCAGCTGGGCTGCACTGCTTTACCAGGAGGTAATAATTGGGAGGTCCCTCTCTGCTGGGATTCCTTCTGCTGAGGACGCTGGAGACTCTTTGCCACGTCATTGTCAGGGGTCCACAGGGAAGCAGTTCACATGCTGAGGCATGCTGGGAAATACTTTGTTCCATCCTGTTTTGCTGACACATGCTTCTGTATAAGACCCCAAGCCTTCTGTGATCCGTGGAGAAATACATGGCCAGGGTAATGGTCATTCCCACCAAGCCTTTGGATTGTGAAGCAATCAAAGTTCCCTGCACTTGGGGTTGTCCTGTGTCGCCACCACATACAACCGTCATGGCACTCAGCAGCCCCGCTTCACTGCTGAAGGATCCAAAGCCTAGCGTTCCTAAGCAAATGCCCATGGGTGGGTGCGCCCTCTGCTGAGGGTGGGTCTGGGATCAGACGCAGGCCCTTCCCAGAATTCTGCCTTTTGGCTCAATCTGCTGTCTCCTCCCACGGCCACAGGAGGTCTTGTCCGTGGGTTTTGGTGGAAATATGTCTGCCTCATCTTCGGCAGGTACCTTGTGGCATGAGGCCTAGGTGTGATGTCTCCCTCTGGTGACTTCCTCCCTCGGGAGCGGCTGCTCTGCCACCTTCTATCATGGTGACTGTCTTGGGGAAGGGGCCACGTCATGCAAGGTGCCTCATCTCTGTTATTGTCTTGGAGCACAGGAGGTGGCCAGCCGGAGCACCAGACAGCTGAAGAAATGGCAGCAAGAGCTGGTGGCTTCCCAGCTCCCAGCCTGCTTCTGTCTGCAGCCTTCTTCCAGGGATCCCCTCCTTCCAGCGGTCCCCTCCTTCCAGTGGTCCAGAGCCTTCTTTGGCCCTCTGCCCCCGGCTCCAGTTCTTGCTGAACCTTGAGAGGCTTCACAATCCAAATCTGTTCCAGCCATTGATCACCTGTGCAGCCTTCTCTCCAATGTCCCATTCTGCTTCTTGGCCGAGCGGAGAGCGATGTTCCCATCGTATGCCTCTCTGCAGCAGGAATGCCCTTCTCTCTCCCCTGTAGATGGAAACAGTATCTTCTTTCAAGTCTTATTCAAACGCCACCACCTCCATGGAAGCTCACCTGAACACTCACCCTTCAGCCTTTTGACCAATATTCATTGAGCCCAAGAAGATAAATAAGACAGACAGAGTCCTTGTCATCTGTCATGGAGCTTAGGGGCCCATCGGGGCACTCAGGAGAACAGGAATCATCACCTAATAATCACATGCTATTCATCCGAAAGCTGGAAAATGATTACAGATGATAGCAGAAGGATCGATGCCTTTGAGTTGTGGTGCCAGAGAAGAGTGTTGAATATACTGTGGACTGACTCGAGAACAAACAGGTCTGTCCTGGAGAGCGAAACTGGGCTACTCTCTGGAGGCAAGGATTTTGAGGCTCCGTCTCATGTACTTTGGGCATGTGGCCAGGAGGGGCCAGTCCTTGGAGAGACTTCATGCTCAGAAGGGTGGAGGAACAGTGCAGGAGGAGAAGACCCTGGATGAGATGGATTGGTACAGTAACTGGGATAATGGGGGCAGGTGTGTCGGAGACAGTGAGACTGGCTCAGGACAGGGCAGGTCTCAGAGCTAATGCACACAGGGTTGCTATGAGTCGCAGATGACTTGACGACACCTAACAACAGTGTGAGAAGCATCGGCAAGAAAGAAGGCCAAGTGCATCCAACCAGATTCGACTCGCTGTTATTGTCAAGTTCGTTCTGACTCTAGTGGTCTTCCACTGGGTTTCTGAGGCTGTAAATCTTTAGGGAGGAGAGATGACAGAAGAAGAGTTTGATGCCTTTGAGCTGTGATGCTGGAGAAGAATACTGAACACGCCATGAGCCACCGAGAACGAACAGGTCTGTCCTGGAGAGGACGAAACCAGTTTGCTTGCTGGAGGCAGGGATTTTTTAACTCCGCCTCACATACTTTGGGCACGTGGCCAGGAGGGACCAGTCCTTGGAGAAGGACATCATGCTTGGAAAAGGTGAAGGGACAGCAAAGGAGAGGAAGAGCCTGGATGAGATGGATTGACACAGTGACTGTGGCAATGTGGTCAGATGGCAAAGCTGGCTCGGGAAAGGGCAGGCTGTGAATTGCTGTTCACAGGGTCACTGTGGGTCATAGTTGACTAGATGGCACATAATAATAATTGCCCACCTTTTTCCCTCAGAGCAGCAGCTAGTGGATTTGAATGGCTGATCTTTTAGTTAGCAGCACAAAAGTTACGGATTATGCCACCTGGGCTCCTATGTGGAAGGTACACCAAAGGTACAAAACAGGGACCCTGAGTCTTAAGAGATTCAGGATCTTTGAGCTAAGACATGAGACAGACAGTTACATGTTGAGAAGAGTATCACAGGCAGATGTCAGCATGGATGGACAAATGTCCTGAGGGAGGACAGTACAGGAGCCCTCCAGGATAGGAAGAGAGGTTGTGTAATTTCTGTCAGATGAGAAAGCCGAAAAGGAGGCAGAGATGCAGCTGGTCCAGGCCTGTGCAGGCCACGGTCTTTATCCCAAGGGCAAAAACAGGAGGCCGCCAAGGCTCTGGAGCAGAAGAAACCAAGCAGCACTCATTTATAAATGATGTTCCAGCTCTCCTGCAGCCGGGCCTCTTCTGAAACGCCCAGGCCCAGCACCAGCTGCACCTTCATCATCTGGCCATTTGGATGTGAGGTTTAGCAGCCCCCGTTCCTCCTGGGCTAGGTCACCTGGCCCAGGGCCCAGCACGTCGGCTGCTCCCAATGCATCTGTGGAAGGAGCTGGGCAGCACCAGACACCCAGCAGTGCTTCTCGTGGGTATCAGTCGCCCAGTGCAGCTGTAACAAATGTCCCGAGTGGGTGGCTTTCACAGATGTCAATTTATCTTCTCACAGTTTAGGAGACGAGAAGTTTCAATAGAGGGCTCCGGCTCTCGATGCGGGACCCCCTCTCTGCTCATCTTGAACGAGGCCCTTGTCTCTTTTACCTTCTGCTCCACGGTGATCTTCAGGAGGCTTGCGGTCTTTCTCGGTCTTTCTCCCTCCATCTCCGATGCTTCCTGCTTGTCCAATCGCCAGGGACTGACTAAAGAGACACCCTACACAGATCCTGCGTCATTAGCATAACAAAGACAACCCATTCCCCAATGGAGCTGCGGGCACAGGCACAGGTTAGGATTTGCAGTGGGGAGTTTTGAAGGACATGATTCAGTCCGGCACAGCAAGGAAGGGGCTTTCCATGTTCTCTGGAAGTTCTGAGGTTCAAAGGATTTATCTGGCACTCAGGGAGCTCAGAGGCAGCCCCTGGGTCTCTGCCCAAGGTCTCCACACGCCCTCCGAGGCTCTGCCTTGTCTCATGAGTGACCAAAAACAGAACTGAAAGACCTCGACAGCAGTGTGGTACTTTGGAGCTGACAGCACATTTTCAAGGGCATTCTCAAATAAATAATCTTCTGAGGGTCGGCTTCTGGCCTCGTTTCAAGGCCACTGTAAATGAGGAAACTGAGGCCCAGGAGAGGGAGGGTCCCTCAGCAAATTCAAGAGGAGAATCTGAAGGTGTTGTTGTAGTTGTTGTTGTGTACTGCTGAGTAGGAACCGACTCATAGCTGACCCTCTGGTGGGTTTTCAGGGACAGTTAATTAAATGAGAGGAAAATGCCCATTCTTCTCCTCTGGAGCAGCAGGTAGCCTTGAACCGCATGACCCTGGGATTGCAGCGCAGCTTTTTGCCACTAGACCACCAGTTCAGGCTAATTCTAAGCTCAGGCAAGCTTTCCAGAAATTTCTTTCCAAGTGTTAAAGTGACGTATTCCGTCAGGATGTCTGACAGGCCAGCAGTGGGAGCCAGCACACCGACTCTCTGCCACTGTTTCCATCAACCAGCTTGTGGGAACCAGACGAGAGAACAGCCCGGCCCTGGGGCCCGTGGCCTCACCTGATGGACAAGTCCCTGGTGCATCTCGGCCTGCTACTCGGCAGGTGGTCACTAAGAGCTGAGAGAATGAGGGGTGCTGAGCTGATCCGAAAGGCTGACACGTGGGTGTTCCTAAAGCTTTCACACGCGTCTCACCTCTGTTAACTCACAGCCCTGAGGGAGGGGACAGTGCTCACCTCTACTTTCAGATGTGAAGTGAGGCCCAGCAGGTTCTAAGGTGGAGGTCACAGCTCTAGTGGCTGGTGGAGCAGGGTCTGAAGCAGGCACCCTGGTGGTGCCGTGACTAAGTGCTTGGCTGTGAATTAAAACATCAGCAGCTTGAACCCAGCAGCCTTCACAGGAGGAAGATGTGGCAGACGGTTCCCGGACAGACTTACAACCCTGGAAACACAACACAGCAAGGCACTTGGGCTCTGTCCTATACAGCTGCTAGGGCTCGGTTTGGGTTCAGCAGTGGCTGCCTATCTAAGCACACCCACACCCAGACCTGCAGACACGTCCACACTGCTGGCACTCTCCAAGCATCCATTCGGCCACCACTGCACACCCTTACGGATCTAACCTCTGTCGGTACTATGACAGCATGGCGCCTGTCTACCCTCAGAGCCGGGAACTCACTCTCCCCACATACCTCCTCACCCCACGGTTGTTGGAACCCTGCGTGGGCACCAGTGGGAAGCTCCTCAGTCCCCACCCCAGTGGTCATTGTTGTTTTGTGCTGTCGAGTCGCCTACGACCCATAGCGACCCCGTGTACAACAGCTCTGAAGCCTGCTCTGTCCTGAGCCAGTCTCTCTGGCTCTGACACACCTACCCCCATTGCCCTAGTAACTGTATCAATCCATCTTATCCTGGGTCCCCCTTTCCTGGGCTGTCCCTCCACCTTTCCAAGCAGGGGCGTCCCTCTCAAAGAACTAATCCCTACTGGCAACATGCCCAAAGTATGTGAGACAGAGTTTCAAAATCTTTGCCTCCCAGGAGCAGCCTGATTTTACACTCTCCAGGACAGACTTGCTTATTCTCTTGGCAATCCATGGTATGTTCAAGTCTCTTCTCCAGCACCACAAGCCAAAGGCACTGATTCTTCTGTTATCCTTAGTCATTGTCCAACTATCTGAAGCATAACAAGTAACTGCAAAGACGATGGCCTGGATCAAGCGCACCTTAGTCTCTAGACTGACATAATCTTATTGTCATTATGTACCATCAAACAGACTCCAACTCCTAGTGACCATATGTACAACGGATCTAAACTCTGCTCTGTGCTGAGCCAACCTCATTGTCTCTGACACACCTACTCCCATTACTCCAGTCACTGAGTCAATCCAATCCATCTCATCCAGGGCCTTCCTCTCTTATGCTGTCCCCCTGTATCTGTGCCCTGCCTCAGCATCTTTTTAGTTTTAGTTTGATGCCGTCGAGTAAGAATCACAATGTCCCTATCAACAATAGATGTGAACCCTGTCCTGTCCCATCTCTGACATATTTGAGACTACTGCAGCAGTCACTGTGCCAGTCCATCTTTTGAGGGATCTCTTCTCTTTCACCAGCCTTCCATCTTTCCAAGCATGATGTCCTTCTACAAAGAATAGCCTCTTTTTATTTTATTTTATTGTGCTCTGCTGTACATAGGGTTACCAAATACCTGCAATTTCGGAAGTGGATGGCCAATCCTTCTTCCTAGTCTGTCTCAGAATGGATAATGAAGAGATTGAGATAGTAAACAGTTTTCGTTTACTTGGCTCCATGGTCAACACTCTTGCTAACAGCAGCCAGGAAATCAGGAGATGAATTGCATTGGGAAAGTCAGCTGTGAGGAACTTCTCAAGAGTACTGAAGAGCAATGATGTCAGGCTGGAGACTAAGGTGCGCCTGATCCGGGCTTTAGTCTTTGCAATTATGTGCTATGCGCCGGAGAGTTGGACGGTGAATAGGGATGATAGAGAATTAGAATTGATGCCTTTGAGCTGTGGTGCTGGAGAAGAGTGTTGAATATACCATGGACTGCTAGGAGCACAAACAGGTTTTGTCCTGGAGAGGGTGAAGCCGGAATGCTCCTTGGAGTCAACGATTCTGAAGCTTTGTCTGACATACTTAGGGCATGTTGCAAGGAGGGACTGGTCCTTGGAGAGGGACATGATGTTTGGGAGAGTGGAGGGGTAACGAAGGAGAGGAAGACCTTTGATGAGATGGATCGATTCTGTGAGTGGAGTGGTGGGAATGAGTGTGTTTGAGACAGTGAGGTTGGCACAGGATAGAACGGCATTTAGGGCTCTTGTACATAGGGTCGCTATAGTTGCAAACAACTTGATGGCACATAACAACAAAAACATTTTATTATTTTTTTGTGCATACCGTTAAATCAGATCTGATTGGTACAGGAGGAGATTGCTCCTCCTTCTCCAGCAGAGCATCCTGCGTACCTCTGGGATTGTAGTGCAGCTTCTTGCCGCTAGACCATCAGAGCTCCCAGAATAGCCTGTTCTAACAATATGTCCAAAGTATATGCTAAGCTTTGGTGGTGGTGTTAGGCGATGTCAGGTATGACTCACAGCGACCCTGTGAACAACAGATCCTGTCCTGTCCATGCCATCCTCACCATCTCTGACACAAGTCCACTGTGTCAATCCACCTGCTTGAGGGTCTTCCTCTCCTTCACTGTCCCTCCACCCTCCCAAGCAGGTCCCTCTCCAAGGAATAGCCTTTCCTACAACATGCCCACAGTATGCAAGATGAAGCTGCATCATCTTTGAAGAGCATGCTGGCTGAACCTTCTCCAAGACGTAACTTTTGTTCTTTGGGCCGTCCATGGCATCTTCAGAACTCTTCTCCAGCACCACAATTTAAAGAGTGGGTGTGTAAATAAGAAAGGGAGGAGAGAGCAGTGGGACCCCGAGCAAGCTGTAGGGCTCAGTTTCTTCATCTGTAGAACAGGGATATAAGCCTCTCCATCAGTGAGGGCTGTGCCCACTCAGATACTTGAGCAGGGACCGTGCACCCCTGTGCCGTGTCCCAGGAGGTGG
Organism: Elephantulus edwardii; assembly: GCF_000299155.1. NCBI lineage: Eukaryota > Metazoa > Chordata > Mammalia > Macroscelidea > Macroscelididae > Elephantulus > Elephantulus edwardii. Next base: position 2,253,456 of record NW_006399836.1, on the reverse strand, counting down.
GCTCACCTGTCCTCTAAGTTATCAGGTTCAGGCAATGCAGCATCACAATTACCCACTGGCTTGGACAGGTGAAGTCAGGGTTGAGACCGGCTGGAGCGGAGGGGACCTGGGGACCCTCTCTTTGGAGGTAGCTCCCCCGAACCTGGACACACCTGCCCAGCTCCAGGGGTGCTGTGTTAGCCGGGTGGCACTGGGGCAGCCCCAGGTTCTCAGGGACCCTCCTGGCCCCTCACCTCACTCCAGGTGAGGCTGCCGATGGCGGGGATGAGAGGTGGACGGGAAGGCACAGAAGTGTCCGTGCGCTAGCTGACTGCAGACAGGAAGGAAAGCAACATCCTTTCTGAAAAAATCAATGGGCAGAAGATTCCACCCAAGTCACAACCTGTGTGGGACCATCCAAGAAATGCAACGTGACGTGAGAGGCTTGGCGCCTCAGAGCATCCAGGGACCTGGGTGGAGAGGGGCCCGGAGTCTCCGTGGAACAGACGGGGAGACCAAGGGTGGATGGTCCCCACTGTGTGTGGGAGGTGTCCAGCCCCAGGAAGGTCATCTGCAGTGGTCGGCAGGCCCTTGCCTCACCTTCCTAACTGCACCCCACATTCCTGCTCCCTCTGGTCTCGAGTGCACTGGAGACAGTTAGCTGCCAGCCTAGCTTTACCCTGAAAACACCAGCTTCCTGAGGCTCCTCCCTGCCGGGTCCTGGAGCTGGAGATTCAGCACAGCCCAACCTGTGCTTGAGAAGCCCTGATGGCATGCTAGTTAAGTGCTGGGCTGCTAACCAAAGGGCTGGCAGTTCAAATCTCGGTCACTCCATCGGAGAGGTGAGGAAGTCTGCTCCCATGAAAGTGTACAGCTTGGAAAACCGATGGGGCAGTTCTCGTGTCTCAAAGGGCCGTTATGAGTCGGAACCAACTCAGTGGTAGTGGACTTGGGACTGTTTTTTAAACAAAGCAAAAATGAAAACCTTGTATTAAATGAGTTATAGGTAGTTTTCCTTGCTGCGTACCACTGAGTCGGAACCAACCCACAGCTGACCCTCCAGTGAGTCTTCTGAGGCAGTAAACCACATGGGAGAAGATTGCCCATCCTTCTCCTGTGGACTCGAACCCTGTGCCTTTGGGGTGGCAGCACGGGCAGGATGCAATTACCACCCCTGCTTTAGAGGATGGAAACAGGCTCAGAGAGACTGAATAATTAACGCAACATTTTACATTAAATGAGTTAATGCTCAGGTGTTAAGAGCTGGCCCTACTCACTATTATTATTAGATACTATTCGCATTTTGCAGCTGGGGGAACTGAGGCTCAGAGGGACTGAATGATCCACAGGGTGGTGTTGCAGCCTTCACTTACAGGTCTTCACTAAGGGCCTTTGGGGACCAGACTCTGGGCTGACGGTTCCGTGAGGATGGCCTTCTGGAATCCTCCCCACCTGTGATGCCCCCAGGAACCCAAGGCTCAGGAGAAGGCGGGCGACTGGCCCACGGCCAAACAGCTGGCAGAGCGAGGATTTGAACCCAGGTAACACGACTCCAAGGACAGCGGACTAAGCAGGGGGCTTCTAAACAAAAGGCCTGAGGTTCGAATCCCCCAGAGTCTCCATGGGAACGATGTAAAGACCTCGGGCCTGGAAACCCTAGGAGGCATTTCGGTCCCACAGGTTCACCGTGAAGGAAGGGCCGGTATAAGCTGGCTCAGCCGATGGACGGAGAAAGTAGGATGGCAAGTGAGAGGGGGCATCACGAGGCACCTTTGCAGACACTGAGATGTCTGTGCACAGCTTGCCAACCCTTCGGTCAGGACAGCAACTCCCTCCGGGGCGGGATCCTGCTCTCTTCATGCCCTCGGGGCTCCAGCCACACGGGCGACCTGCCTCTCGCCCTACTGGCCCTCTACACCCACTTCCCTCCGACAGTATGCACTCCTCTGTCTTAGCCCAGAGCTAAACTCCTACTCACCCTTCAAGGCCTAGCTCAAATGTCACCACCTCTGTGAAGCCTCTCTTGATTGCGCTCTGCGAATTCACAGCGGTATCTCCAGGGAGAGCTTTTCTCATCTTGCCTGGAGCTGAAGGGGGCTGGCATGTCCAGCTCCTTCATAGCAACAGCTACCGTTAATTGAGCAGCTGCTGTGTGAAGACAGGTGCTGTCCCCACTACCTCCTCGAACCCCACAATAGGCCTGCAGTCCAGGACTAACACTCAGGAGCCTTTTTAAACGCAGCTCTGGGAGGCTAAACAACTGCCCAAGGTCACTCTGCTAGAACACAGCCAGGGAGGACAGAACTCAGGCTGCCCGAATCCAAACCTCGAGAGCTTGCCACCTCACCCATCACACTGGGGGCATCAGAGGGACCTCCTCTGCTTCTGCCACGTCAACATACTAGGTGGGTGCCCACATCCTAGAGCACAGGTGTTCTGGTTGTGTGATGTGAGCTGACAGGGGCCAGCTGGCCCCTCTCTCTGGCTGTCTGGCCAGAGAGAGACCAAAGCTCTTGAGAGCTCTGTCCATCCACCTCGTCCATCACTTTGGTCAGGAAGGTCTGGCCGCTCCAGTCCCCCCTCCTCCGGCACCAGGGCCCTGAACGCCACAACTGCCCCTCCCACACTGCCCAGTACCCTGCTCTTCTCTGTGGGTTGGCATGCAAGCCCACAACCTGGGGAAACAGCAGGGTAAGTAAGGGTGTCCATCACCAGCTTCCACAGACTTCAAGTCACAGACGCCCCCAGGCATGGCTGTGGCCTGTCCTCTACATGCACCCCACATTTCCATGAGGAAAAGACTCCAAGTGGGATCGTTTCCCAAAAAGACATAGCCCATCACACCTGGGTGGCAGTGGCTCCAGGCTGGGTCGGGGGGCTCTCCAGAACTCTGGGCTCAAATGTACTCAGTACTCAGCTCTGGACAGCTGGCAACAATGCAAGAGGGTGCCCCTCAGGCCACCAAACTGAGGACACCCACTCAGGCTCTGCACCCAAGGGCCTGATGGAGAAGGCCATGCATCAGGTCACAGCTGTGAGGGAGGGCAGGGTGTGAGGGCAGGTGTGAGGACAGCAGAGGCCCCCATCTGTCCCAGGTGGAGTGCATACTGCCTCTATAAGGACTGGAAACAGTGAGAGACAGGAGGGGAGGACAGGAGGGCTGAGAGCAAATGCAGCCTCGTGGCCCCCATCCTCCGTCCCTCCCTCTGTCCAGAGGACACCTTCCTGGACTTCCCAGCTGGGAGTTCTCCACCCCTGCAGGATCTGAGCCAGGACCTGGACTTGGCAGCATGTCACCTGTGTGTTCTTTGCAGGCCAGCTCCAAACCCAGTGACCATTTCATCTGTGTCCCTGTCCCCAAGCCCCACTGCAGTCCAGCACCTCGGGCTGTGGCTTCTGCCTGGCTAAGTAAGGGACACATTCTCTCTCTCAACAACCACTAGGTCCTCGGACACTTTGCACCCAGCTGCCTGGCTGCAGAGCCTCAGGTCCCACGGAGGCAGAGCCAGCCCAGGGCTCTGTCCCTAAGACTCCACACCTCATCACCCTTGGCAAACAGCTGTGGGCAGAAGTAGCCTTCTCCAAGACCTTAGGACATCAAGAAGAGGACAGGACCGTGACCCTGGCTGGGGGCAGAGGGACCAGCCCAGTGGGCAGAGAGATGGCCTCCAGGGGCAGCTGTTGGTCCAGGGAGTGCCTGGCATTCCTGGGGCGAGGAGGGGGCGGCACGCGGGAGAAGGAAGCCCAGCTCCTCCCCGTCATGCCGGCCTGTCTGTCTCCAGCACTTCACTGTGAAAATAAATGGTAGAAGCACACGCCCGGTAGAAAAAAAGGGAGAAAAAAAAGAAAATAAAACCCCAGGCCACCCCTGGCCGGCTCCCTCACGGGTCGGGGCCAAGGCCTGGGCCACTCACTGCTGCTTTCCCTGGGAAGCCGCTGGGGCCAGATTTGCATTTACCACAAACAGAGACAACACAATGTCATAATCCCTCTCCTGTCATTCTCTCCTCTCCTCCTCCTCCTCCTCCTCCCCCCCGCCTCAGCCTCTCACACGCTCACAAAATGACGGCTCCCCGACAGCCTGCGCCCTCCGGCCGCGCTAATTGTCACCGCTTCTCCCCGGCCCCGCTCTGTGCCACCGCCAACTCGCAGCAGGCCACTCACTGCCCCCTCCTTTGTCCCGAGTGGCTGCTGACAAATGGCCCACTGGGGGGGGGCATGCCTGGATCCAAGGGGGGTGGAGAGAAGCCAGCACTCGTCCCCCCATCGCACCCTCTCTGCTCGGGTCCCGGCGGCGGCTGGCACTGGACCAGAGGGACCAGCACTGGTGGCCGGCTGGGACCTGACCCCAGCGTTGCCCTTCACAGGCCCCCCCCCTCCACGGCCACCTTCCGCCCCTCAAGGTCCCCGCGCACCCCTCCCATCACAGCTCTTTATGGCAGTTTCCAAGCTGCAGCCGCCACTCGTGCAGCTGCGGCCTTTGGCGGGGACACGGCCTCGGGGCCACCGCGCTGTCCCCCGGGAGTGGCCGGCTGGGCGCCCCGCGGACACGCCTCGCTGCCAAAGCAAACTTTGCAGACCGAGGGCCGATGCGCCCTTACCTCCGCCGCTGCATCCCAGGTGACCCTGTCCCCGAGCCCCCCACAGCCGGGGAACAGCCAGCCAACTGGGGCGCCGAGGCCGGGAGGAGGGGACCGGCTAGGGAGCAGGAAAGGGGGGCTGGTTCCTCGGCGTTCAGCCTCCTCACCGCTCCTCCTGCCCGAGCCGGCAAGTGAAGTCACAGGGCCGGGCAGTGACATCAGCCGAGCCTCTGACATCACGCCCCTGGTGCTCTCACCTCTGCAGGGGGGTGGGGGAGCCCCCCACTGCAGAGCGCGCAGTGTGGGGGCGGGGAGGGGCGGCGGCATCTCGGAAGGAAGGCTGCTTCATCATGTGTCTGCTTAGAATTGGCCCCCCAGTGAATGGCTTAAAAGGGACACACAGCCCACTGAGGACAGTGACCTGGGGACAGATGTGTGCCGCGATGCCCTAGGAGCACCTACTGTGTGCAGGGGACAACGGCACTGGGGACCTTTGTGGAGGTGGTCGCCAGGGTGGGGCGGCTGTGTCTCACCTGACCACACTGGGGTGGGGGAAGGCCAGGTGAGGGACAGGGACAGGGGCCGGGGAGTGGAGGGTGAGGTAAGCGGCTTCAAACTTCCAGAACCTTCTCCTGCCAATGGAGTTAGGCCTCGGGCTACACAACCCAGTTCAGGCCACCCCCCAGGGGAGGCAGGCTGAGAAGTGGCCTCACACCCCCAGGCCACCTCAAGGAGGTGCAGTTGACAAGGGAAGGTGGCCTGGCTCCAAATGCAGGCGCTGTCCCTCCGCAGAGTAAGTTCTCATGCCCAAGTTCAGAAGGGAAACCGAGGCCCAGGAGCATGCCAGACAACAGGGCCCAGGTCTCCAGTGCCTGGACTCTGAGCCATGGCCAGATCCTTGGTTGGCGCTATCCTGGACCTCCCCATGTGGAGTGGCCCAGACCACCCCAGGACTCTGAGAAAACCTGGTCTCTCCAGACGAGGCTGACCTGATGGTGGCACTCTTGCACTTCCTGGCCCCTTTCCCCCCATCATACACCTGCCTGAGGCTTCCAGCACTTGGGGGCCAGGAAGAGGACCAACAGGGGTTGGGGGGGGGGTCTAGCAAGTGCAGACTCCTCCTCTCAGCCTTCCCAGGCACACAGCTCAACTCAGGGTTACAGGGGAGGTCACACAGCTGCTCCCCTCCCTACAAAGTGCTTCACCTCAATCCCTAGGGTAGAGCTCCCGCCTGAATTCTTGGGGGGCCTCCAGACACAGATTCCTCTCCCTCAGAGACCCAACACAGCACAGAAGCTACACAAGAAAAACCAAGTGAGCCGATTCCAACTCAGGTAGACCCTACAATCCGAGCATTACCCCACGGGGGTTTCAAGCCCCACATCTTTTGAAGTAGGCACATCTTTCTTCTGGGTAGTGGCTGGTGGGTTCAAACCACTGACCTCTGCCTTAGCAGCCAAGGTCTTCAAGATCGTCCCACCAAGGCTCCTTGGCTCTACACTCAAACCACTGCCCTCCAGCCAGCTGCACGTCAAGTCACCGTCCTGCAGGTCTCCGAGGCTGAAAATTCTAGGACAGCAGCCAGCCAGCCTCCTCTTTCTGCCAAGAAACAGTCAGCCGCCTAGCACGCCACCCACTGTGTCACCAGGGGTCCTTCAACCCTTGGAGATGGAGAGACTCTACAGAGGGCGTTGCAACCACAGATGCAGAGCAGACATGCACCTTCCCTTTTCACCCCACCCCAGCCATGTGAGGGTCTCAACTCACCCAGCACTCACTCCTAGACCCACCCCCAGACCCAAGTCCAAATGAGTGTCCCCGGCCCCCAAGATGGGGCTCTGAGGCGGGCGGATAAGGTTGAAATTCTGGCTCCAGCATCTGCTCATTATGTGGCCTAACAAGCCACGAGTCAGTGCCCTCTGTGAAGGCAGCGTCAGCCACGGAGGGGATGGGCCCTTTCCAGACCCCAGCAGCACCGGAGCTGCCTGTCTGCTGCCTGCCTCCCCTGCAGGCTGCCCTTGTCCCCTTGCCGCTGGCACGGTTGGCGCTGAATAGGCAGTGGGCATGCCCAAGGGAACCTTGATCAAGTTGGCTGAAAGCGCAAGTTGGAGAGGCTGAATTCCTTTCAACAGGCACCCACTTCAGGCAGCCTGGACTTCAATTCTGGCTCGAGCACTTCATCCCTGTGTGTCTCTTGGGTAAGTCACCTCTCTGAACCTCTAGGTCCCACCTTTACAAAGGTGCTAAGAGGTGAGATAAAAGAGACACTGAAGACTCCGAGCAGGGGCCAGGTTCACAGTCGCTGCCTAGGCTACTGCGACTGCATTTGATCAGAGCTTTCGGGTGGTGCAGAGAATGGAGCAGTGCTAGGGAAGGACACGGTGGGACAGTGGGCTTGGCTGGACAGGCTGTGCTCCACTATCATCTCCTCAAGTCTCAATCCAAGGAGCCCTGGGACAGAGTGCATTAAGTGTTGGGCTGCTAACTGGAAGGCTAGAAGTTCAAACCCACCAGGTGCTAATACGAAGATGAGGCAGGTAGCTGTTCAGTTAAACCTTACAGCCTTGGAAACCCAATGGAGGACTGCGTCAGAACCTGCTTCACAGCAGAGGGCCTCCTGGTTTACGCCTCATTCCAGCTCCACTCACCTCCCTCCATGGGGATTCTGAGTGAGGTTTCAGACAAGGAAAACAGGACCACCTGGCACAGGGGCTGGCACTTCATGAATAAACGTGGTTCCCTCCTACCCCGTAAACCCGCATTCAGTAACTTCATCAACACCACGGCACAAGTGAAGCGGAATCACAGCCAGAACGGCAAAAGGCACAGACAAGAGGCTCAGAAAGGAGGGCTTCCTGGAGAAGGTGGCATGAAAACTGGGGCAGGAAGGCTGTCCAACGTCCCAAAGGCCCTCACGACACCCAGGCCTAACGGTGCAGGTGTTCTGTCACCTGTGGCTGGGAACATGGGTTTTATGTGAGCTGAGCTGGAGACTGCATAAACACCAAGCCCATTGTGGTAAGAGATTGATAGGGATCAAGGCCAAGAGTAAGAGACCAGGGAGGGGTGCTGACGTGTGCAGTCCGACCATGCCCCAGAAGTGTAAACTGAGGCCCTAAGAGAGAAAGGCCTTGCCTGAAGTCATATTGACAGTCAGAGCTCTTATAAACAAACCCACTGTGGTCAAGTCCAGTCCAACTCAGTGACCCTGCTGGGCAGAGCAGAACTGCCCCGTGGAGCTTCCAAGGCCAGAATCTTTACAAAAGCTGATAGATAGTTAACGTTTTTGTCTCAAAGAGTGACTAGCGGGCTCAAACTATCAATCTTTCCTGAGCCAAGCTGCTTAACCACTACCCCACCCTTACAATGACAATAAAGCACTACTAAGACTCATATAACACCTACTGTGAACACCTCTGTCTTAAGGTTCTTATGAGGACTAACTCATTAAGCCCACAAGTGCCTGTGGTGAAGGACTATCATCACCCTCATTTTACAGATGAGCAAACTGAGGCTGTGAAAGCATCAATGTGCTGCCCAAAGTAATAGGCCTAATAAAAGGCAGGCTGTCTAGCTCCAGAGTCTGGCTTTGAACCAACATCACTGCTTCTCATGAAACATGCATGCATTCATCCAGTCAGGCATGCACACATGCATCCACCATCCAGTCAAGCATGCACCATCCATTTAGTCATGCATGAAACACCCACCCAGCTGTGCATGCATGCACCACCCACCCAGCTATTCATGCAAGCACCCAATATTTATGCATGCACCACCCACCCCGTCATGCATGCACCACCCACCCAGCTATTCATGCAAGCACCCAATATTTATGCATGCACCACCCACCCCGTCATGCATGCACCACCCACCCAGCTATTCATGCAAGCACCCAATATTTATGCATGCACCACCCACCCCGTCATGCATGCACTGCCCAGCCAGACACATATGCACCACACTTTCAGCCATGCATGCACCACCATTCCGGATATGCACGTACTCCAGCCGTGCTCAGTGGAGCTTATATTGTTCTAGGTCCTAGAATTTTGGAGTAAAGGTACAGCCATCCTGCCTCACCCAAACCCTGTGGCCTTGTCCATGCCCAGCTATCTCAGAGCTCACTAAAAACCTTCCTCCTGCAAAGCCCAGCTTCAGATTTAGCTCCTTAAGACCACAGGCTGTTCCGCTGCTGGGAACCACAAACCAAGCCCCTTTCAAAGGCCATTACATCTCCTAGTTTGGAGAAGCGGGGGTGACAACCATAGATCCAGTATCAACCTCTGGGAAGAATGGTGGATTGCATGGAGGTCTGCCCAGTTAAAAAACAAAACAAAAACAAAACCCAAAAACAAAAAGAAAAAAAAATAAAACCAGCAAATGATAAAAAAAAACTTGTCTCTGCATCAGATTTGGACACGGTTCGTTCACGGGGCTTAAGGTTATTGTGGCAAAGAGCAACAACTGAGCTCTGGTCCCACAAGTGTATTCACCAAGTCTGGCCCCCTGAGCAGAGGAGGTGGGCCAGGTGCACACACAGGGGCTCCCAGAAGAATTTGACCTTCTCCTGCTGGGAGGGCAGAGCGTCTGCTCTGTCCTAGGTCCACTACCCTGCTCCACTCCAAGAAGCTGGACTGAATGTTCCTACTCCCCCAGATGGGAAAACTGAGGCTCAGAGAAAGAACTTCACACCCAAAGCCAGTGCCGGCCTGACTGGTTCCCCACTCACCATGCCAACTGCCATGCAGCCTCCTTCTCTGATCCTCGGTTTGCTCAACCACAAAGTGAAACCAGGAAGGAGGAACAGTAAGCTCCAGGCCTGTCCCTGAACCCTTCCACCCAGCCAGCCCGTCAGGCTGGGGTCGAGCACAGAACAGGGGGGAGGCCCACCAGCGGCACCTCCCTCACGCCTGACTTCACCATGCCTTAGGTTTAGATATCCACAGATCGGTTATCAGGCGCAGGAGGGAGTGGGAAAGGGGGCTAGCAATGATTGGGAGATCGCATTGACTCAGGGGAGGGTTGTACAGATGATGACTGTTGCTGTCAATAAGCTGTACACCTGGAAAGAGTTGAACCGGCAAAACTGTGTGATACATTTATAACAATGACCAAACATTTGAATAACAATGAAAGAATTTTTTTCTTTTACTTTTCAAAAAGAAAAGTGAATTGCGGGGAGGGGTGGGCAGGGAGAAAAGTGAAAGAATGAATGAATGGAAATCCAAAGTCTCTGTAAACTTTCACCAAAATAAAATTTTTTTTAAAAAAAGACAAAAAATATTTGTTGCTATGGTGCTTATCTACCATCACACACCTCAGGGGATTTGGGTTTTTGGTTTGCAGGTTTAAGGCTGAGGTGTCAAGAGACATCCCAGCTAAGTGGCCTGGGTAAGTAGTTAAGTACTTCCTTCTACTTTCTGGTCATTTACATAGTTCTGGGGGTAGTAAAAGCTTGCCAGCAGCTATCCAGGGCACTGCCATTGGTCTCTGCCCAGCTGGTTGTTGTTGTTATGTTGTTAGACGCTGTCAAGTATGACTCATAGCAACCCTATGGATAGCATATGTGAACCCTGTCCTGTCCTGTCCTGTGACATCCTCATAACTCCGACACAGCCACTGCTGCAGTCACTGTGTCAACCCACCTGGTTCAGGATCTTCCTCTCTGTAGCTGCCCCTCACCTTCCCAAGCATGATGTCCTCCTCCAAGGAATAATAATAATAACTCCTCCTAACAACGTGCCCAAAGTGTGTGAGATGAAGCTTTGTCCGCTTTGCCTCCAAGGGGCATTCTGGCTGCACCCTCTCCAAGGCCTATCTGTCGGTTCTTTCGGCAGTCCATGGGATATTCGCTTCTCTTCTCCCACACCACGGCTCAAAGGCCCTAATGCTCCTTCTGTCTTCTTCATTCACTGTCCAGCTCTCAGCTCCATAGGAAGTAATTGAAAAAGACCATGCAACAGAGCAAAGAGGAGAGAGCCAGGAGAAGGAAACGGAATGTGTGGCTGAGCTCCACCAGGAACAACTGCTTCCTCTGGCACGAGACCAGAAGTGAATGATGCCTGGCTACCACTGTGAAGCTTTTTTATCCCACAGAAGAATTCCTGGTCAAAAGAGGGAAGACGCAGAGCTGAATTTTAAATTCTCATGTATTGGCGATTTTCTGAAGAGTGGACAAAGCCTTCAAACTCGTGCTCTGAAATCGTATTTAACTCTTAAGCCAGAAACAGTCCCCAAAGTCACTCAACTTAAAACTGAACAATAGTTTAGCTTAACTAGTAAAAATGGCTTTGAGCATGAAGGAAACTTGGGTGGTAGAGTCTGCAGGGAGCTGCGTGAATAACTCAAAGGCAAAGCCTCTCTGGTGGTTCGTATCTACCAGCAGCAATTTAGGGGAAAGGACGGGCCCTCTCCTCCTGTGTGATTTACAGCCTCAGATATTCAATGGCAGTCAGCTATGAGTCAGTTCTAAGTGGACAGCACAGAGTTTTTCCAGTTTTTGAGCACTGGCTCTTTCAAGAACTTTATGAGATTACACTGATGGCACCTGCTCAAAAGATTACACAAGAATGCTGGGACAATGAAACCATGTCAACAAGAGAGGAACAACTTCGAAAAGGGGGCTGGGAATGGTTTACATAACTTTAGGAACACAATCAACCTCATTAAATACATACAGAAACTGTTCCAATCTGTGTTATGTTCTGCTGTGTGTAACAAGCCTGGTGATGCAGGGGCTAAGACCTTGGCCGCTAACAGGCTGGCGGTTTGAACCCACCAGCCACTCTGCGGTAGAAAAACGTGGCACTACGCTTCTATTGTTGTTGTTGTTGTTATGTGCCATCAAGTGGACTACGACTCCATAGAGTCCATAAAACCCACCGCCTTCAAGTCGCCTCGGACTCGTGACGAGCCTCCATCAAACGGCCGAAGAGGGGCATCTTAATGGGAAGAAATGGATTCATTTTTCTCCCATGAGTCAGCTGGTGTGTTCAAACCACTGACCTTTTAACAACCCACAAGGGCGCTTTTTCTGTAAAGATTGCTGTTGTGTTGTAACGATCATCGAGTCAAGTATGACCCAGAGACTCTATGAACAACAGATCCGAACCCCATCCTATCCTGTGCCACTGTCACACTTCCTGACACACTAGAGCCCATTGTGGCTGTCACTGTGTCAGTCCACCTGGTTGAGAGTCTTCCTCTCTTTCACTGACGCCTCTGCCTTCCCAATCATCAAGTCCCGCTCTAAGGAACAGCCCCTCCTAGCAACATGCCCGATCTATGTGAGGCAAAGCCTCGTCATCTCTGTCTTCAAAGAGCACTCTGGCTGCACCCTCTTCAAGACATACTTGTTAGTTCTTTTGGCCATTCCTGTGATGTTCAGTGCTCTCTTCTCCAACAACAAACCTCAAAGGCATCAATTCTTCTGTCATCCTTTTTCATCGTCCAGCTCTCAGATGCATAGCAAGTGATCGGAAAGACTATGGCCTGAATCAGATGCACCTTAGTCTTCAAACTGACATTATTACTCCTCAGTAATTTGCAGAGATCCCTAACTGCAGACTTCCCCACCACAATGCATCTCCTGATGCCTTGACTGCTGGGACCAAGGGTGTTAAATGTGGATCCAAGTAAGATTGAAGTTGTTGACTGTCTCAATCTTTTCTCTACCTCTCATGATGTTTGGTGCCTTACTGGTCCAGTGGTAAGAATCTTTATCATCTTGACAGGCCTCTGAAAACCCACAGGGTGGTTCTACTCTAGCTAATAAGGTTGCTAATAAGTTGGAACAGACTCAGTAGGGACAGGCTTTGTTTTGTTTGTTGTCTATAGTCTTGACAACAAAATAAATTTATAGAAGAAAAAAACTTCCATCTGAAACAGACCTTAGCAGAAGAATGAGCATTGAGACTGGCCCTACTTCAGAGAGATCGGTTACACAGGTCTGGGAGACAATCAGTGCTCTCCCCGCCCCCCGTATTCTCTAGGAGGTTAGAACCCCAGATCTGCCAAAGGCCTGTTACTATGATTAGAACTATGAACAAAGGGTCCCCAGCACCTCTACAGCACAGTGCCACTCCCTGGCTGTGCAACATGTTCACAGCCTCAGTTTCCTACTCCATAGAGTGGGATAAGTGAAACTGGCTTTCTCTGAGATTGCAGGGCAGGCTCCTGCGCCCATTTTACAGGGAAGGAAACAGAGACCCAGAGAGTGGTAGCTGCAGTGAAGCCTGGACTGGAATGCTGGTCTGTGAGGCTTACACGACGACACCTGGGGCCCCAGGCCCCTCGATATCCAGCGAGTGTCTGCTGAGTGGAGATTATTAACTGCCACACACTCCCCCGAACTGGCAGGCAGGGATGGCAGCACACACGGGGTGCTGTGCCCGCCGGGGGCCACCAGCCTGCCCCAGGCACAGCTGTCGCCCTGGCAGGCCCGCAAAAAGCCCCCCAAAGAATGGCTGTGCTCCTGAGCCTTTTTCCCATTCCAAACATGCCAGCGCCCCACGGACCCCGGAGGCTGCTACTTAGCGCCAGATTAATCACACCGAATTCTCCATCCAGATCCTGCGTGCAGGCCGAACTCCCACCGCTAATCGCCGTAATATTCTCCTCGGCGTGTGCAGGCGGCCGGGGCGATGTTCCAGGAATATTAATTCGCCGCCGCCCGCTCCCTCCCGCCGCACGCATGCGCCCCCCGCACCAGTGCTGGCTGCCGGCGAGCGGGTGGGGGGCCGGGTGGGGGGCCGGGGGGCCTGCAGGAGCCAGAGGCCTGCACCCTCCAGGGTCAGGGCCGTCCAGTGCAAGGCGGAGGCAGTGACCCCCAAGGCCCTGAGCCGTTTTAACGCGAGCCCCGCCGGGCTGGAGGTGGGCTTGCCTGCGGCAGGGGTCACCCCCTCTCTCCTCCCTGCGCCCCTTGCCCCCCCGGTCCTGCGGGCAGCACGGGCCCCACAGAAGCTGCCAGCACGGGCCCTCTGATGTCCTCTCCGCACAGCAGAGCTTTGAGGAAACTGGCAGTCAGGGACCGGCTAATCCCAACCAAAAAAAAAAGAAAGAAAGGGAAAAAACCCACACACACAAAAAGGAATGACAATCTTTCATCTGTTCAAAATATAAAAACGTGGGCGGCAGAGGGGACTCCGGCCGAGGAGGCTGGGCTCTGCTGAGGGCCTGGCAGGGCGGGTGGGGGGCGTGGGAGCAGACAGCTCCTGACCCCCTTAACAGTGTGGGAGGCTGTCCCCCCAGCGGGGCTGTTAAAGTCAGGAGCCCACCAAGGGTCAAGTGGAGGCAGCTTCTGCAGGGACAGGAGAGGGACACATCTGTCACAACTCCACCGGCTCTGGCCTGCCCTCAAGGAACCCCAAGCAAGTCAGTAAATTTCAGGATGAGGTGAACCTCCCTGAACACATCTCTACAGGAGCTGCCTCCTGATACCCCACGCCCCTGAAGCCCCCAGGACTGTGCTGGGTGGAGTCACAACTCCAGGAGTTTCACAGCTTGCTGAGTGTCCCTCTTGCTTTATCTTGGTTCAACCCCAGCCTCGCTACAGGAGGAAGCTGTAACACCCCCACCCCCATTTACAAGGAAGAAAATTGAGGCACACAGCAGTGCAGTGAAGTCTGTGGCCAAGTCAGAGCCGTGTCAAGGCTTCCAGAATCCAAACTGAGGGTCCATCCTCCCCACCTCAGAGTCGAATCCTACACTCCAGTCCAGTGAGAATATGACAAAGCACTAGAAATGCAGGCGGCCCCTCAAAGAGAGCACAACATGATGAGGGGGGCAGAGAAGGAAACGGATGACCATGGAGGGCTTCCTGGAGGAGGCAGTCATCAAGAGAAGCCAATGAGGAAAGGGGCGGAGCGCCACGCTGGAGTCTGGACGTGCATGAGAAGATGAGTAGTCTAAGTCTACGACGGGTCACAGGCCTTGGGGCTCAAGCACACCCGCAGGACCCCAGGACCCCATCGACAGAGAAGCAGATGATCTGGGTCCTGTGTGAAATGCAGAGCAGACGTCCCTGTGCAGGTAGCAGCCTCAGGGGGCCTCACCTGGCTGGGACTTGGAGTGATTTCTGTGAACCGTGGAGGCTGCCATCCGTAGGGGAAAGAGCTAAAAGGCAGGACTAACTCCAACCCCAACCCTCGTTACCCTGCTGAGTCTGACAGGGTGGGAGCCCAAGGGCATCCGAAGAGACAGGTAGAGGGCAGCAAGACCCATCAGGCCTGGCCACGCTGAGGCTGCTGGACACGGCTGGGTATGACCAGGGCTGGTGTGGAGTAAAGGAGGCAGGGCCACGCCTCGGACAGGGGCCTGGGGTGCTGAGGAGGGCCTCCTGAACCAAGGTTGTGAGGAGGGTTTCAGCCTTGGCCCCACTTACCGCCTTCACAACCGCTCGAGATGACCAGCCTTAGGCACACCATTCACCCCCAAGGCCCGGGACCAGAGCTGCCTGACCTGGGCATGTACCCAGTATCTCACGAGCACCCCCTACAGAAGCCACATGAGCACTACAAAACCAAGTGGCACTTTGCCCATTTCTCAGATGAGGAAATCAAGGCATGGGGACAAAGCATTGACGGATAAGGACTTACAGATCCCCTCTTGTGTGTTGGTCTCGCAGGGCTGGGGGACAGGACTGACACCCCCCGAAGTGAAGAGCACACTCTCTCAAGTCCCCCCATCAGGAGCAGGTAGCACCCCAGCTCCCAGGCCTGGTCTGGTGTTTGGTAAGGAGTCCTCGCCGCCCTCTTCCTGGGCTTCCTCCCACCCTCACAACTCCCTGTCTGACTTCACCGCTGGGCTCATTTTACTGACAAGGACTCCCAAGTGGACCCGGGACCCAGCGGATACGCTGTGATTGTGCCACGCGGATTCTGACTCACAGTGACCCTACGGGGCAGAGCTGAACTGCTCCATCATGCGTGCAAGGCAGACATCCCGCCATATCCTTTCCCTGCGGAGTCCGAACCGCTGACCTTGGAGTTAACAGCTGAGTACTCAACCACCGCGCCCCAGGACCCCTCAGTCACTTCAACAGGTCCAGGAAATAAACCTAGGTCCCTTCCTCTGGCTGGGAGGAACACACTTCCCCACCCTAGTCCTCAGGACAGCCCCCCCTGGGAGCGAGGCACGGTGGTTTTCACTTGACATGTGACAATGTGAGGACAGGGAAGGGGGCTTACCCACGGCCACAGTGTTCTCACCCGGCTTTAGGAGGGGGGCTTTCAGGCTCTGGGAAGAGATGGCTGGACAGAGAGGACATCTGGGATAGTGAGAGGCTTAGTGTACCTCCAAACCCAATTCAGAAGGAAATGGACTTCCACCCTCTGTCCCCAGGAAGGTGACATCTCTGGCTCCAACAGATGCTCATTCTAAAAAGCCAGGAGTGGGGAGGGGGAGAGCCAGGAAAGGGCTGGGGACCTAGAACACCCCACAGTGCCTGTCAGCCTCCAGCGGTGCCATTTCCACCGGGCCAGCGGGCTCCGCCTCCTTGCTGTCCCCACCCCAGGCCTGCAGGGCCGGGCCGCACAGCCAGGGGGCACCTGGCAATCTGGGCCTGGCCCCCGCCCCCTCTCCCGGAGGACAGATAATTCTCTCACTCTCCCTGCCTGACAAAATAACTAATGCTAACTCAATAAAGTCCCCCTTGAAGGTTTTTAATTACCAGACTCTCCTTAGGACCAGAGACTGGGGCCTGGAAGGGAGGCTGGGGGTTGGGGGTGGGTGTGGCGGGACGCAGGAAGCCTGTGGGGGCTCTCCCCACCACGTCGGAGAGGGCAGGGCCAGCCCGCTGCTGTCCAGGGTGCTGGGCAGGCGGTCATATCCTCAACAGTGGCCAGTGTGAGGGAGGGCCAGGCTCCCAGCAGGGACCCGTCCTAGTTAAGCCCAGCGGTCAAGCACAAGACAGAGGCTGAGTCTCCACTGGAGAGAGTACACTGAGGTTTATTGAGGCAGCAGCTGACCGTGGTCACTGCCTGGGATCAAGCTGTTCGGCAAGGCGCCTGTCCACGCTGGGAGGCAGAGCCAGTGGTGTAGATGGTTCATTGCTTCTGGGCAGTGAAAAGTAGTGGCCCATGAACATGGACAGCACGGCCATGCGCTGCCCAGATGCGCCTGTCCGGGGGGGCGGGGGCAGGGGGGGGGCAACGCAGGGCCTGGCTCTAGCCAGGACACTCCCTCCTGGCCGAGGGGAAGGATAACAAGAGAAAACGTGGTGTCAGCAGCCTCTGCCCCAGAGCCCCAAAACCCCTTAACTGAACCCCCTGGCCCCGTAGCCCTACAGGCTCTATACTTCTAGCCAAGGGCCTGCCTTCTGGGCCCCCCAACAGCAAGTCTGCTTCTGCCTGTCCCCCCTCCCTGAAAAGCTCTTTCTTTAGGCTTTGCACATCTGGCTCGTGTTAATCAGATCACAGATGGCACCTCCTCCCTGAACGCCCCACCTTGGCCACTTCTGTCAAATGCCCAGGGGGCTGTGGAGGAACAGCTCTGGAGGGGCAGGGGCCGGGATTGGGGGTCTGGAGCCAGGCGGTTCAATTGTGAACCCTGGTTTCACCTCTCAGGGAACATGGGTGGCTCAGTGGGAAGGAACCCAACCCAAAGGAACGCAATTCTAATCCATCAGCTTCTCCGCGGGACAAAACCTGCTGCAGAGCCAGCCAGGAGTCGGTTCCGACCCAACGGGACTCCACACAGCACATCCCTCTCAGCTGGAGACCTGGGCACCTCTCTGTACCTCTCTGTCCTCACCTGGAGGCAGGGATGCTCCCTATCTTACTGTGTTCACGCAGGGAAGCCCCATGCCGCAGGCCCCCAAAGAGCTGGACGATGAAATGAGGTCTCAAGTCTCTGACTGCTGTCAGGTCAGAAGTGGCTCACAGCTGAGTGTCCACAGGGTTCCCAGGCTGCATGTGGGGGAGAGCCCGCCCATCTCTTTCCTGTGTAGCTGCTGGAGGATTCAAACCACTGAGGAGGCTGGGCTTTCATGACGAGCACAGCTCCTCCAGAGTCCATCACCAGCACATCTGCACGGGGCCTCCAGACCTCAGGTTTCGTCCTCCTCCGTCGGCACAGAAATCCAACCACTACATGCTCCAGTTTCTTCTCCGGCAGCCACCCCCATGTCCCGGGCATCCTAACACGGCACCACACGGCACAGGCCACCCTAGATACCTGGATGTGCCTATTACAGCAGGTGTGGACACTGACTCACAGTTATG
This sequence comes from Elephantulus edwardii, assembly GCF_000299155.1. Taxonomy (NCBI): domain Eukaryota; kingdom Metazoa; phylum Chordata; class Mammalia; order Macroscelidea; family Macroscelididae; genus Elephantulus; species Elephantulus edwardii. The sequence continues at coordinate 2,235,674 of NW_006399836.1, read as the reverse complement.
TGTGCCACAGAGTCCAACCAGGAACTGTGCTCCGTAGTTTCCAAGGCTGTGACTTTCTGGATCACCAGGCCTTTCTTCCAAGGCACTTCTGAGCTGGTCTGAACTTTCAAGTGCTTAACAGCAAGTGACTCCTGAAGCCAGCCCTAACGGAGTAGATTAATTTCTAGAACATGAATAACAGCAGTTCTCATTTCAACACAGCCTAGTGAGGACTAGACAAGGTGACGTCTGTAGGAGACTTAGGACAGGCTCTGGGAAGTGCTAGTGAGGTGCTGTCACTTGTCACCATGACTGTCATCCTATCCTCTGAGCACCAGGCCAGCTAACAGGGCTACGCCCCCTGGGCCCTGGCACACAGGGGCCTGGATGGTCAGCAAGCACGGGCTGAACATCAGAGGACACAAGCCCCACCCCAGCTCCATCCCCTTGGTGAGGAAGTGGAGGCCCTGCAGACACCCTCTGCCCAGCCCCACGAACCCTCTACCAGATTCTGTGGACCCTCTGCCCGGCCCCGTGGACCCTCTGTGTGTCTCTGTAGACCCTCTGCCCAGCCCCGCGGACCCTCTGTGTGTATCTGTAGACCCTCTGCGTGGCTCTATGGACCCTCTGCCCGGCCCCGCGGTTCCTCTGCGTGGCTCTATGGACCCTCTGCCCGGCCTGTGCTCTTTTCGCTGCTGCTTCTGCAAATCCGCTCTTCCCAGCTCTGCAGA
>NW_006399836.1:2200275-2234864 GCF_000299155.1 Elephantulus edwardii | reverse complement strand
GGGGGGGGGGGGGGGGCGGTGCTGAGAGCCGGCGCAGCTGTGCCCGGGCTCCCCAAGGGCCACATGGGGCGGCTGGCGACCCCAACACCCAACCCTGCCCGGAGCCTCCTGGCTGGGATCACAGCCCTGCGGCGCTGGAGCTGCTGCCCACCAGCCGGCCCCCTGGCAGCGGGCCCGGGCTGCCTGCCAGCGGGGAGAGGAGGCAGCTTGGCGGGCAGCCAGTTTGTGTTGCCTGAGCTGTCAGCCGGGAGGCAGGCCAGGGAGGGCCGAGACCCCAGCCCCTGAACGGCCAGGTCGCCAGGACAGAGCCAAGCTTCCCTCTCACTGCCACAGCTACCAGGAGCCCTGCAGACGCCAGCCCCCCCTCCCCCCAGGGCCAGGGAGATGGTCCCAGGGGACCTGGCCCACTCATTCAGCTTAGCTTTTCAGAGATGAGCGCTACTGACGGAGCAGTACTGGGGAGAAGGGGGTGGTTCAAGTCAAGTAAGAAGGAAAACGGCGACCACTCCAGCTGACAGGGGGCAAGCAGGGCCAGGTGTCCGGCTACCACACCGAAAGCCCCCCAAGGGCAGATGTTTGTCATCCTGACTCCACAGATGTACCCACTGAGGTGCAGAGATGGGCATTAACTCCCCCAGAGCCGCACAGCAAGCTGGAGGAGTCAGAATGTAACCTGTCATCAATCCTTACACTGAGCTGGTTCAGGCAGGCCCAGGTACCCATGCCCACGCTGGACAGTCCAGCACTGTGCCCTTGGACACACAAGTCACCCATCTATCAAACAGGTGCCACCAGAAAGAATCACACTGGAAGGCTGCTCAGGGGCTGAAGACAGAAAAACAGGCGACAGGTGAGCGGCCATCGTAGCCCACCTCTGCCTGCACGAAGGGCATGGTCGTGAGGTGGTCACATACATACATACATAGCTGTAGGAATGAGGGGCCCTCGGATGGAGAAGCCCCTCTCACTGGCACCCCTGTCTGCCTACCTCAGGTCTCTTCTTGGTCTCCTGAGCACCCACTATGGATAAGTGGCAAGGAGGGGCCAGCACGGGCAGGGCAGGTCCCAGGGCCCTCAGGAGCTGCCCCTCGGCACCCTCTCCCCACCCCAGAGCAGGCCCGGCGAATCCTGGCCTGGTCAGTTCAGCCAATGAGTGCAGACTCCTCTGACTCCCTTACCCTACAGGCGACATCACCACGAAGGCCTGGGGTCCAGCAGGGTCCCTGGGATCCACCCCTGCTGGCTTACATGATGCTCTGTAGAAAGGTCTGAGCCCAGAATGGGAATTAGGGAGCATGGGGTTCGGAGCACAAGCACTGGGCCTGTCATGGACCATCTACTTATTCATCCTCACAGGAAGGGAGAAGGTACTGCCACTGTTCCCATTTCTCACAAGTCCAGAGAAGGATAGTGAAGAACTCAGTGCTGCATAGCCAATCATGCAAGTCTGGACTTCAGGGCCCTGAGTGCTCCTGTCCCCAGATGTCCTTGCCCAGAGAGAACCCCAACGTCCCCGGCAGCCAAGACAGAGCAGCAAGAGGGACCGAGAACAAGTAGGGTTTGACCATGGGGAACCACATTGCTGGCTACCCTGAGGCTGACCTTGGATAGGACACTGAGGGGGTGTGGAGGACAGCTGCTGCTGAGGTCAAAGCACCCCAGAGTAGGAGCAGCTGAGTCACTGTCACAGACTGAGGCTCTGGGGTGTGGAAAGGGCAGAGTGGGCAGGGCTCTCAAGGAACTGTTAAAGCTCACAATCCCTGGGCACCACTGAGGGCACTCCCTGGTCTTGGGACAGCAGGGGCCCGGCCAGGCAGGCGTGGGTCTCCAGGGCCTTGATGTGTGTGGGTCTCACACCTGTCTGAGCCCCGGCCACACTACAATGCTGGAGCTGGGTGTGGTGGGTAGAGAGAGGACAGGTGGGCGCCGGCTGGCAAGGTTACAGTTCTGCCCTAATTGTTTCCCTGCACTTGCCTTTCACGAGCATGCCTGCCAGGACCACCTGAATGAGAAAGTGGAGCAGTGACAGAGATACAGTTTGGTCAGGGCCAAGAGTAGCATTCTACTGCAGTGGGAGCCCCCAACCCTACATTTCAGGGACCCCTGACCCCAGTCCAATAGCCAGGACTCCAGACCCAACCTGGAGGAATGGCAGAGTGGGGCAGGGCAGGAAGGTCCTCCAGAAGTACCTGCTGGGTGGGAGAAAGCCAGGTGGGCTCTGCAGGGACATTTAACTCCATGCCCACTGCCCACCCTCTGCAGAGCAAGGAAACTGAGGCCCAGAGGTCACCTGACAATGCTGAGGAAGACGCTAAGTCCCTAGTCTCTAGATGGCCTGTGAGGGGAAGATGGGGGGAGGGAAGTAAGGACAGGGGTCCCCCAGGGTGACCAAACAGCACTCCCAGGGGCTGCTAGGTGGCTCAGGCCCTAGGGAGGGGCAAGCAGTGAGGATCCCTCTCAGGGCTAAAATCCAGGAGGCTGGGATATCAGGGGGCTGGGGCTTGAGAGGGGCTAGGAACTGAGGTCCACAACAATACCAGGATGCAGAGGATACTGAAGAGGGCAGGGACTGAAGGGGCGCTGGGGACAGAGGAGGGACTGGGGACAGAGGCAGGGCTGGGGACTAAAGGGCTCTTCTTTCAGACCGCCCTCCCATAGTCCGGTGGCCCTTCCTCACTCGATACCTCTTCCTCCCTCCTCAATCCCCTCTTGCTGCATGGTACACGTGCCCTGGGGCCTCAGTTTCTCTCCGGGTCACAGAGGCAACTCAGTGGCCAGGGCTTCAAGACCTCATGAATCAAACAGACAGAAGGGTCGCCCAGAACATGCTCCCTGCAAAGGGGGCCTCCACATCATCCAACCACTTACTCTTCCCCCCCACCCCAAGCCAACTGGCCTCTCCCACCCCTACAACGCCCAGTTCCACAGGGGCCCCTCCCCCTGGCCGGGTACTGTCAGGGATGGAGAGCAATTAGGAGCCACCCAGAGGAGGAGGGGGTGCAGAGAATAGAAGAGGAAGGAGGGAAGAGGAGGAGGGGGAGGGGGAAGCAGGGGAGGCAGGAGGAGGGGGAGGGGTGGCGGGGGAGGGGCGGGCTGCAATCTCGCCACATCAAAGCCTCCCCAGCCGCAGAGCAGAGTCACGTGCGGCCTCGCAGCTCCCGCCCGCTCCTTCGCTGGGAGAAGCCGCTGGGCCTGGGGCTGCTGGAGGAATTTTAAAACGAGGCAGCCTGTTTGGAATATCGGGGGGATGGGGGAATGCAGTGCGAGGTTCTCTCTCCAGATTGGGGACTGGGGTGGGGAGGCAGGTGCTGAAACCTGGGCCTCTGGAAAAGTGAGCAGCTGAGAGACCCTGGTCAGCCGCTGGGCAAGGGGCCAAGCTGCAGACCACCCAGCTCTGACAGGCCCAAGGGCAGGAGGCTGGTGGTGGGGCAGCACGGTTATCAGGAGAGGCTGGGGGTTTATGTCAATCTTCCCCCTTCTGAGGTAGGATCTGACGAACAAAAAAAAGCCCACCGCCTGAGCCAAGCAGCCTGACTCTGGCCGCTCGGGGCTCCCAGTGGGCTCTAAGCTCGCCTTTTACAGATGGAGAAACTGAGGCCCAGTAGGAAGGCCACCCAGTGGAACTACTGAGGCCGGCCAACAGGAAGTTAGTCCCATGGTGAGGGGGAGTTCAGGGCCCCCAGCCCAAGGCCAAGGCTCCCACCACTCAGCCCCTCGTCACTCCTGACCAAGGAACCCAGCCTCTGCCTAGGGATGGAACTCCCAAACCCACCTCCCACACCCAGCCTTGTCCAGCATCCTTTGTGCTCAGCCATTCATTCATTTCTCCTTCCATTCACTCCTGCCAACCCCCACCTCAGCCCACAAACAGGGCCTGAGCAGGGGCTGGCCACAGGATGGTCAGGACTGCAAGGGGGGGAGGGTCGGTGGGCCAGGGCCATCTTTCCAAAAGGATGGAAAGGCCCCAGTGAGGGGCTGACTCGAAGGAGCTACAGTATCTGCGAGGCCTGGGGACAGGTGAGCGCCCAGGACAGTACATATGAACTGGGGGCAGCTGGGGAAGGGATGCCCAGAGGAAGCCTCGGACGCTGAGAGGGATAAGGAGAGGAGAGACCCTCAGATGCTCACTGTGGGGTCAGGTGTGGAGCTGACGGGAGTGCCGGAAGCCGATCACTCACTCATTTGTTCCCTGAGCTAGAATTCCCCCAGCACTGATGTCCGGACTGTACACAGGGAGGTGACCAGGCAGACAAAGTTCCCACCCTCATGCAGGCACAGGCACCAACATTACTGGGTCGTGGGCTACGACAGGGGCCAGGACCCACCCAGGTGTTGACAGGTAGCCAGCCAGACCTAGCCCTTCCTAGTTAGAACCTGTCTGTGAAGTGAGGGGACCTCTTGTGCCAGGGCCCAGCAGCTGGGATCATGCCTTTATCCCAGGGCAGCGGAAGCCTGGGCAGAGTCCTACACCTCTCAGCACAGTGGCCAGAACCTGGCACGAGGTGGCTATTCCCACAGCTACCTTCGGTCAAGAAAGAACGTTCCAGCACACAGTGTCCCTTGGCACCGGTGGGTGGTTGCAAGACCTGGACTCAGGTCTAGGCCCAGGGCTTCCAACTCAGCCGGGCCCCTAACCCAAACCTCTAGCAGCAAGCACCCTCGCAGGAACTGCTGAGAGGTCTCAGGAATAGACACTTGTGACGGCTCAGCTTGGTGCAACCACCCAGAAAGGCAACAGAAAAAGGCAATATGCTGGGGAAACCAGGGGGCGGGAAACCTTAGCAAGAACCCTGATAGTGCCACCAAGTGTTAGAAGCCCCATTTCCCAGATGGGAACACTGAGGCCCAGGCTCCCACCGCAGTCAGGATGTGCACCTGCGGCACCAAATGCGGTGAGGGTGCAGGTGGGGTCTCAGGAGGGAATGAGAAGAACCAGGGAGGATGAGGCAGAAGTAGCACGGGAGAGACGGGTCAGGGTCAGGGTCGGGGGAGGAGCCAACAGGTTTCTCTTTTCTGACCAGGGTGGGGCTGAGGATGCAGGGGGGGGGCGGGGGAACACCACCAGGCCTGCCCGTAGGTCAGGCACCCCAGCACCTCTGTCCCCACCTGCATGCATGCATGCGTGTGGCTTGCACCCTTTTCCATGACTCTCATCTCTATTCCCACCCCACCCACCAGGCTCTGAGGCTGCTTGAAGACCCAGGCCAGCTCCCACCCCCCACCGCCCTGTAGTTCTGGAATGATCTGTCACCTGTCCGCAGGCACCTCCCATCGGGGTGCTCCCCAGCCCCACATCGCTGTGCTGTTACTTCTACGCGCCAGGATCCCTCTATGTGTACGCACATCCACCTCAGAGTCACTGCCGCTTCTGCCTCACAGAGACTCTCCATCGGGTTTTCAAGGCTGTATCACAGCTGGGCAGAGACTGGCCGCCTTCTCCCTCAAAGCCACTACTGGATTCGAACTGTCAGAGTCACGACGCCTTTGGGTCGGCACCGACACTCGCTACCGACTATGCCACCAGTGCACCCGTGTGTGCACAATCGCGAGATGCAGTTATGCTGCACGTGAGGCGCGGTGAAGCATCTGAGCCCCACAGAGTCATCTGTAGGGTTCTTGCCAAGCCTGTCTTCTGAGGGCCCTCTGGGTGGGTAAGAACTGCCAACTTTGTGACTAACAGTCTCATGCTTAACCCCAGGCTGTTCCACACTGCACACTTCTGACCCTGCCTGGGAGGAGAGAGCCACACCCTTACCCCTGTGTCTTACGCCTGTGCCCCTCCCTGGGCATCCTGAGTCCATGGGTGAAAGAAGGGTGCAGCATGGACCTGTGCATTTAGAGACGACTCTACAGAAGGAAGGGAGGGGGAGGGGGAGGGGAGAGGAGGAGGAAGGGGAAGGGGGAGGAAGAAAGGGTAGAAAGGGGGAGGAGTGGAGAGGGGAGGGGGCAGAAGGAAGAGGACAGAGAGAGAGAGGAGAAAGGGCAGGAGAAGGGAGGGGAGGGGAGAGGAGGGAAAGGGAGGTGAGCAGGAGGGTCCTTCTCCCCCAGGTGCCTGAAGATCACATTCCAGCCCAGTGAGGGCCAAGGCCAAGGCCAGAGCCCTCTCAGTGCCAGGGAGACCTGCGGTCTTCCCCCTGCTGCAAGCACATCAAAGCTGGTTCCCAGCCAGCCCAGAGGTAGCAAGGAGTCCTCTGAGGTTTGGCAGCGATGGGGCCGTATTTCAGGCTGAGCGCCCCTCCCGCCCGGAGATCCCCATCTGCTGTCTACTTAATACCCCATTACAGGAGAAAATATACAGCTCGCGCCCTTCCCTTTGGCAAGATCAAAGCCCAGCTAGGTTCCCGCTGGAGGAATTTCATCCTAAACCGGGGACTGGGGGTCTGGCAGGTGGAGTCTGGGCTGGGTGCAGGAGGGCCCAGGTGTTGGGTGGGTCAGGAGCCAGGCAGGAGGGGAGGGAGGCATACCTCCTCCAGAAACTCTGCATCCTGGACCCCACACTCCTCCTGTGCTCCCCCCTGGCCTGGCCCACGGAGCCTCACATCAACTCACCTGCTGACAGGAGGACACACCTGTGGCTCCTAAAGCTGTAGCTGGCCGTGCTTCTCCCCCAGCCCTCCACGGGGTCCAGGAGAGGCAAGCTGGATACCAGCCCGTCCAGCCAGCCCACTGCCCGTCCAGCCAGCCCACTGTGGGGCCTGGGAGAGGAAAGCTGGGCACCAGCCCGTCCATAGGCCTCTCTGGGCCAGTCTTGTATCAAACAGGTACAACCATGAGCACCAAGCCCCCGGTGGTGCAGTTTATGTTGGCCACTAACTGGAAGGCTGATGGTTTGAAACCACCAGCTGCTCCTTGGACGACAGATGGGTTCATCTCTTTTGAAAAGCCTGGGAAACCTGATGGAAGGCTGCCGAGGGCAGGCCCTGGCTGGAGGGCGTGGACCTGGGTCGGATCACCCCAGTACAGCTGAGGCAAAAAGCTCCAAGGCCTGCCTAGGTGGTGGATGGCTGGGGGCTTTTGCTGCTGACCATTTAACTTCCTCACACGGGGAGCACTAACCAGGTACCGTGTCCCACAGTGGGCCTTGGCTGAGGGAGTGGCAGCCTCCCTGCGGCTGGCCACACCCTGTCCAGCCAGGGTGGGTACAAGCCTGGCCTCCTGGCCTGGCTCCCAGCGGGACTCCCTGAAGTCCCGGGCCCTGTGGCCTCTATCTCCATAGCCTGTGTTTTCATAAACCCGAGAGTGGGGTTCAGACATCCGCTGAGGGTGCACAGCCTGTGAGGGTGCATTCGCTGTGTGTTCTCATCCCTCGTCCTGTCTCACTCCTGGCAGAATGGAGAGAAAGAGGCCAGATCTCTCTCCCTATCATCTCCCCCCAGTTCTATAGGCACTGATGAAGCACATGTGCGCGTACACACACCCCCACACCCACCCACAGACCCCCACACTCACACCCACCCACACACCCGTGCGCGTGCACGCACACACACCCACCCACACACCACACACACACACACACACACACACACACTCATCTTGCTCTCTCCCAGTTTCAGGTGAGAAATAATGAGTTGTGACACTGCTGTTAGGTGCCGCCGAGTCGAGTACAAGTTCCCAGTGACCCTGTGAACAACAGGCCTGCACCCTGTCCCGTCCTGCGCTGTCCTCACAGTCTCTGACACACTTGAGCCCCCTGCTGCAGTCACCGTCAATCCATCTCCCTGAGTGTCGCCGTCTCATCTGCGGACGCTCCACCTTCCCAAGCCTGATGTTCCTCTCCCAGGAAGAGCCTCTCTTCACAACGTGCCCAGAGTGTGCGATGCCGGTCCTGTCCCTCCTTGTCTCCAAGGGGGCACCCTGGCTGCACTTTCCCCAGGACCTGTGGTTGGAGTTGAGGCAGTCCGTGGGATACCGCACTCTTCTCCAACACCACAACTCTTTTATCAGCCTTGTTCACTATCAAGCTTTTAGACACGCAGCAAGGGACTGCGGCCTGACATCACTGCTCCTCCGTAATTTGGAGCGGTCCCTGACGGCAGACTTTCCCAATTAGCAAAGGTGTGCATCGGGGTTGCATACTTTCTCCATACCCACACAATCAGTACGCTGCGCGAATTATTCAAAACGATGGACTCTATGAAGAATACAGCATCAAGATCAGAGAAAACCAACCGTCTGCTCTATGCAGAGGACACAACCTTGCGTGCTCGGTATTAAACGCACTAACACCAGCAGCTAGGAAATCAAAAGACAAACTGCACTGGGAAAACTGCTGTCAGGGACCCCTCCAAAATACTGCAGAGCCATGATGTCAGTCTGGAGACCAAGGTGTGCCTGATTCAGGCCATGATCTTCACAATTACTTGTTTTGCATCAGAGAGTTGGACAATGACCAAGGAGGATAGAAGAAGAATTGATGCCTTTGAGCTGTGGCGCTGGAGAAGAGTATCAAGTATACCATGGACTTGTAGGAAAACAAACAGGTTTGTCCCGGAGAGGGTAAAACCAGGCTGCAGTTTGGAGGCAAGGATTTTGAGGCTCCGTCTGACATACTTTGGAATTGCTGCAAGGAGGGACTAGTCCTTGGAGAGGGACATCATGCTGTGAAGGGTGGAGGGACAGCACAAGAGAGGAAGACTCTGGATCAGATGGATTGACTCAGGGAGTGGGGTAATGGGGGGTAGGTGTGCCAGAGACAATGAGCTTGGCTCAGGACAGAGCAGGGCTCAGAGCTGTTGTACGGAGGGTTTCTATGAGTCGTAAGCGACTTGATGGCACATAAAAGCAATCCCTAATTTGTACTAGGTGGTGACTGATTCTTTCCTCTTGGCGAGGACCAGCTTCATCCTCCCTGCGTTTTCCAGCCATTTTCTCATCGAATGGCAGAGTCGTCGCCGGGTCACCCACATCAAAACCCTGGGCTCAGGGGAGCTCTGGTGGCCTAGTGGCAAGGAGCTGCAACTACAATCCCAGAGGTGCACGGTTCGAATCCCCAGATGCTCTGCAGGGGAAGGAGGGACAATCTCCTCCTGTACCAGTCAGATCTGATTTGACGGTACACGCACAAAAAAAAGAATAAAAAAAACCAAAACAAAACAAAACAAAAAAACCCTGGGCTCACCCCCATCCCTTCAACTCACACCATCCTTTCTGGTCCTCCCACGCTGCCCTGCCAGCCACTCTCCAGGCGGGACTCCAGGGGTCTCTAACTCCGTCCCACAGCAAGAATAAACTCCTCTGTGACTCCAGCAGCTGTGGGAGAACGGGAGCCCTGGGTCCTCCCACACGTGGCTCAAGACTTGAGAAACTCCTCCCGTCCTGTGGTCCCTCCACACCCTTGCTGCAGAGCTAGGCAGATCGGACAGTCCTTAACCGGCACCCCAGGCGCTAGAAGCATTCCAAAGCCCCACGGTGTCTGTCCCATCTTCATCCTCCCACGGGGCTGCGTCTGGAAGGTCCCCATCTCCCTCTTTCCTCCTGCACCAGAGCCGGAGCTGCAGACACAGCACGTACCAGGCAATTTTCCGGGCCTAGCGGGGCTCAGCAAGCCAATTTGAGCGTAGAACCTGCCTCTGCCTTTGCGAGGGGGGACACGGTGGTCAGTGTGCACGTTGCATTCCCAGCCCCTGGGCACCCCCACCCCAAGCCCGCCGCGCTGAGCCCGAGCTGCCGCTCACGGCTGCCAATTCCCCAGCTCAGCAGAAAGCCTCCATTTTGCGGGAGAAATTAATGAAAGGGAGAAGCCTGGGAAATTACGAGTTGCCACCTGCAATTTCTCCTTCCAAGGAAAGTGGTGCGATGGCTGATTAAAGCTGCAGCCGCCCTGCCAAGCTGGGCTGACAGCTGAGGGCCTCGTCCCTGCACCAGCAGGCAGGTGGGAAGAGTAGGGGGGTGGCTGCTAGGGGATCCCCGAGGTCAGGTGCCTCCCTACCCAGGGATCTCCAAACTGGAGAAATGTCCAATCGTTAGACACTTCCTGACTGGCCGCAGCCCATCTTTTATCAACAGGCAGTTAGCCTAGGGCCCTGAGGATCAACGGGGCAGGAGTCACCCTAGATCTGAGCTCCTGGGGGGCTGAGGATAGGGTTAAGGGGTGTGACACACACCCTTACCCTGGGCTGTGCTCGGTCTCCTATCTCAATGTCACTGCCAGGGTGCCGTGGACCCATTTTGCAGACAAGGCTGAGAAAGTTAACCAGTTGTCTGAGGCCAGGCAGGGTTGGTGCTCCAGGCCAAGGCACCTGATGGCTCTAGTGACAGCACAGGGCTGAGACACGCTGGCTGGAGGACAGCTGTGTGGGACATCAAACACGGTAGCTGCTGCTCCCGCCTGACCAACTATAACCCCCACTCCCCAAACCTGTCACAAAAGAATGCTACCTGGTCACCTCATCGGAGAGAGAAGGGATGAGAGGGAGAGGTCTCATTTCCCAGCCTCCCCTTCTCCTGACCAAGCCCTGTTCTCTAATCTCAGCCTTCCTTCCACCTGTCCTCATCTGGGGCGGTGGTGACCTTACCAGGCTCCATTCCCCCACTCAGGCCAACAGACGCAAGGCTAGTCCCACATCCCCAATTTCCAGCTCTCACCAAGGTGTTAACTCATTCACAGTGTGAATGACTGGCACCAACGTCACGCCACCACCTCACGGTTTGTATGGTCTAACCTGAAGCAGGAAGACTAACCTCTCACCCTCAGGAAGAGCGATTCTCAGAGGTGAGAAGCTGAGCTGAAAGCCCCCGACATAGGAATCTCGATGCTGTATCTAGACCACCCTACTGGAAGATCAGGCCCCCTGTGCTGCCCAACCCCTGCACTGTAAGGCCCACAGCCTCACTGAGCCTCCGGCCGCTCCAAAGCCCCACCACCAACTGGCTGTGTGACCCCAGACAGGACCCTTGGCCTCTCTGGGCCCCAGAGGAGAGAGCTGGGAGATAGACTGCTGTGGTATCCAATTGTAAGGGGAGCTTCGAGGCACCGCTATCTCCCAGCTCCCCCAGCCCTGGCCGTATATTATTATAATGGCCTTGGCCAATAGGGGCGCGGGCTATTAGAATGAGTTAAGGCCAGATTAATCTGCTTAAAAAAATATGCCTGGTTTTTACACTGTGCATTCCCGCCTAACAACTCAGGCCCCTTCCAGCCCATTATCTCGTTTTATCGTTAATTCAATTCCATAAACATGTATTAAGTGTCTGTTACGTGCAGAGCCCTGATGTGGTAGCTAGGGAGGCGTTGAGGGGGTCGTGGGGTTACCAAGGTGACTGCACCAGGCACGGGGACCACTTTCCCTCAGATACCACCCCAGGGACACAAGGCAGGTGCTCACGGCAGGAGGGTCACCTGCAAATCTGGGGTACTTCCTGGAGGAGGCGTATGGGGGAGAAATCCTACTGTGTGCTTCAGCCTTACTCTATCCTCCCAACCCCAAGGTGGGCACCAACATCACTCCCATTTTACAGATGCGGGAAACTGAAGCCCAGGGAGATGTGCCAGGGGCTCCACCCTTGAAATGCCACACAGCCAGACCCCAGAGCCGGGGCTGGAACGGAGTATGTATGTCCCCAATGCTTCAAACAGCGCGAGGGGAGGGGGCAGGCCCAAGGTGTCTGGGACTGAATCAATGAACGAGTGACTGAATGAACATCAAGCTGCAGCCACATCCCAATGCTAGGTCCTTCCACACAAAACCCTGGAGGATGCCCGGGTTCTGGGGACCAGTGGTGAGGGGGGCCTGCAGGTGAGCCTGTTGGGTCAGGCCGCGGGGCCGTGACGGGAGCAGGAATCGGTGACTTCAATGAGTCTATTTCCAACTCTATAGAAACAGGGTAATGACACCCACCTTGCAGAGACAGAAGTGGGGCGAGCGGGGCTGGGATGGCCCCTAGCCAGCTCAGGGCTTCCACTGTGACCATGCAGGCCCCCAGCGCAGTGGTCTTCTAGTCAAAGGGCCTCAGCAGCCTGGGTGTGGGGAGGCCACGGGAGGCATGGACCAGGCTCTACAGTGACATCACAAAAACGGACTGGGAAGAGGAGGTGGGCAGGTCCGTTCTGCAGGTGAGGAGGATGGACCCTGGGGGACAGTCACTGGGCTGTCGCTGTACCCTTCCCCCCAAGGATACAGCAAAAGCTCCCCCAAGTCCCTGCCCGTGACAGTGACCAGCAGCTGCTGAGCTGGCCCAGTAGAGAGGGCACAGCTAAGTGAACTAGGCAGGACCCGGACGCGCAGACACCAGGGGCTGCAGGATCTGGAAACTGCCAGGAGGCTGTGCGCTGTGGCCACAGGACGGGAAGCAACAGAATGCGGGTTAGAAAGCCCACGGCCATCAGTCTTCCCTCCCCACCCCAGGTGAGCACCCGCATCCCCAGCCAGCCCCCCATCTTGTACCAGTCCACCTTCCCAGCCTCACACCTCACTGCTCCCCTCAGCAGCCCACCCCAAGCTTTGAGCCCCAGCCTCTGCACCTCCTGCTCCAGCAGTCAGCACACATCTGGCCGTCTGCCCACCCGGCCCTCACCGCCAGGGTGCCCTCCCGCCTTCTTGCCCTGAAGACGTGCTCTGCCCCGTCCACTCAGCCCAGACAGCTTTCCTCCGTGAAAACTTCCTACAGACTTGATAGGGTCAGGAGAGGCCTCCTCTAAGGCCTCCCAGCCCTTCACGCCCTCCTCCGTGCACTCAGCATCGCGTGAGGAAGAGCACAGCTACTGCCTGGAGTCCAGTTTTGCACGGATGGCAGTGGTTCTGCACTGGGCTGCTCGTCAAAGGGTCACAGCTCCGTAGATGGACGATGTGGCGGTCTGCTGCTACACAGATTAACGCCCTGGAAACCCTCTGGGGCGTTTACACTCTTTCTCTCTGAAGTGTCAGGAATCAGACCTGACGGGAGTGTGCTTTTTTCCATGGGCAAGTTGGGTATTCCACGCGAAAAGGTAAGCCACCTCTCAGAGCCATGAGGTTCTTATCTGTAAAGTGGGCTGTGACAAGGATAAAAGGAGAAAGGAAGATTCCAGAGGGGAGAGCCTGACTTTGCCCACCACCTTCACAGTTAGTCTGTTCAGCAATTGCTGTCCCTGAAGCTAATCCACACTGGTCCTAAAGCTGGAGCTCTCAACCCCATCTCAGCCCTACACAGGCCTAAGGCCCAGTGGCTGCTCAAACTTAGGAAGGTTGCCCACAGAAAAGGACATCTAATTGAGGTTTTGAAGGATGCATAGGAGTTCACCAAGTAAAAGCAGGAACTCCAGCACAAGAGAGTTTTCAGTTGAGCCCTGAGGCTTTGAATCCCACACTGAGGAGTCTGGATTTCATCCAAGGAGCAGCAGAAAAGGGAAAAAATCTTTCATTAGGGTAACAACACTCGTGCTATATCCACTCAGCAAACTTCCGCAGAAAGCCAACTATGTGCCAGTACTGGGGAAACAGGGGGAAAGAAAACAGAGGTGGGTCCCAGGGTTGTGGCGCTGAAGCTGCAGCAGGAATGGAGATTCGCACAAAGAAATGAGTGATTCTATCTGGAGGAGGGGTTGGCAGGAAACTTAAGGGTGATGTGAGACCAAGGTGCTATCGGAGGGCCCAGGCCCTCTATGTATCTACACGTGGAAACCTAGACAGTGTCTGTGGGATGCAGAGTTTTAGACAAATTCAAGTGGGGCGCTGGTGAGATGGGGGACCCAGCATGCAGAGAAACGTTCTAGGCAGGCATCAGCACCAGTCCTAGGGGAGGAAGGAGTGTGGCCTGTGGGACCAACTGGCTATCCATGTAGCCTGGAAGGCCGGGTGGCAGGACTCGGAGCCCAAGGGGACAGTGTGGATCAGACCTCACCAGCCGCAGTAGCCCAGCGGCCTGGCAGGGTGTCCCTGCCAAGAAGGGGGCTGGAACTTGGTTATCCTGCAAATTCCCCGCACTGGGAGCAGTGAGGCCGCCCCAGAGGCAGGTCTGTGGCTGACGACCACTCCCAGAGCCTCGGCCAGCTCCTGCCCCCCACCTGCCCTTTCATCCCAGCAGAGTGGCCGCCAGCTGACTGATGAGGCCGTGGGCCAATCTGTCTTGAGTTTAGCTCAGCTTCTCGCTGTGTCTTGGATGACACCGGCTCATCAATACTCGAGAAAATACAGTCTCCATGGAGGACCCATTAGGAGCCACACGCTGGTCATAGGTTGGCAGGCAGGGTGCCCACGGATCGCTCTCCTAAGACTATGGGAGGGGAGGCAGGTAGGTGGTCTGCTGTTGCCCTGCCTGAGCCCCATCACGTGGGTGTGCCTCCTGCCCGCCGTGAACTCCAGACAGGGCCAGGCAGGCAGGGCCAGGCAGGGAGGGCCAGGCAGGCAGGGCCAGGCAGGCAGGGCCAGGGTCCCAGCAGAGCTGATGGACAGTACACGTGGTCAATGAGAAGAAGGGGCTACTTGTGTGCTTCCTCCCCCAGGCCTGAGACCCTCCTGTGTCATAAGAGTGGGTACACGGCATAACAATGAAAGAATTTCTCTTTTCAAGGAGAAGAGTGAATGGGGGGGTGGGGAGTAGGGAGAAAAATGCAACAATGAATGACTGGAAACCCTAAGTCTCTGTAAACCTTCATTAAAGTTAATAAATAAATAAAAGAATGAGAGAAAAAAAGGTCAAACTAAAAAAGAAAGAGTGGGTACACAGGCTCCAACATCCTTTTTTTAAGGGGGATATCATAGAAGAGGCCCTTGGGTTCTTCCATTCCTTCGCCAAGGAAATGCGGATATTTCTGCCACAGAGGGCCCTCACGGCTGCCTGGGTGGCATGGACTCATCACTGACCCCCCCGGCAGGTTTTCAGAGGCTGAAACCACACGGGAGGGCATTACCCATCTTTCTCCCACGGAGCAGCTGCTGGGTTCACACAGTCAGGAAGGTTCTGCATTAGGAGCATAGCTCTGCAGATGAGGTCACCAGAGCTCCCAAGCCAGACTCCAGCTGCCCACACGTCATAAAGTGCAAAAGTGGCGCGTGGCCCCGAGGGGGTGCCCTGGTGCCCCAAGGGGGTCATGTCAGCGTCACAATCATGCTTCAAGCGTGTCGTCAAAGGGGCAGCCTCAGTCCCTCCCAGCACGGGGACCACAGGTGGCCTCTGTCTCATCCTTACAACAGTGATAAAAGCCCGGGGCTCAGGTGACAATTAAGTGCAACCAGGACGCAATCTCAGATAGCGTGCATCCTCTGCCTCCCCCACAAGTCGCGCCAGAGCCTGGCTAACAAGATCCGTAGCCTCCTGGCCTGCACACACACGAGTTATCCAGAGACGGAGGCTCAGCAGTGACTTCTTCCTGAGCTGGGTATGGGCAGTAATGACACTAAAGGAATCAATCACTAATGGTAAAATGTCTGCCAACACGCATGAGAAGACGATACTGGGAGTGGGCTTTTCCCAGGACCGTGAAGTTACCTTACTGTGTGGTGGGTGTATTTGTGAGATATCACACTAGGCACCGGGGCTACTGAGAGAAATAAGGCAAGTTTCCCATCGCCTAGGAGGTACCTGTCATGAATGAACGAACGAGCAAAGGGACTGGGAGTCTCCTGTCCCCTGCCTGGCTGGCACCAGGGCAGCGTACACGGCCATGGCCTCTAGGGCCTGACAGCCTCTCTGCTAGGGAGGGTCGCTATAGGTGCAGTTAGAAGAAGAGGAAGATCCTGGTTGGACTTGATCTTACAATCAGGGTCTGCCTGCACAAGGCCAGATGGGGTCCAAGCTTCAGCAGACTGTGTGAAGAGAGCTGTGTGCACAGAGAAGTGAGGGCTGGGGAGCTCTGGTTGCCGATTCCATACCCTACCCCACCCAAGTTTTGGGGGATCCAAAGCCCAACGCTGTGTCCACAACCATTACCCCAATCACTGTCAGTTCCCTCATGTATGGAGTGGGCTGGGGGTCAGAGAGGCCTCTGATAACCCTGCCCAGTCACTGGTCACCCAAGGCCCCAGTCTCCACACCTCAGGTCAAGCCTGCTGTGAGGAGTCAGGAGGCAGCTGTCAAAAGACGGCAGGGCCCTCACCGACACCTCCTTCTACGCTCCAGTCGCTGAGCAGAGGATGAGGCAGCCTCCCAGGCTCCAGTGACCCATGGCCAGGTCTCAGGGCCCACACTCGCCCAGCTCAGGGGGCAGATGGATTCGTGGGGTGGTTCACTGCTCCCCATCCAGCTGCGTGCAGAGCTATTAGGTCTCAAAACCCTCTCTCCTCACAGCTCACAGCCTCCCACCCACACTGGGGCCTCCCGGACCATCTCTTCCCAACAACTCTGGCCCTCAGTCTCCACACCTGGGAACACAGGTGACAACGTGTTAGACAATGTGTTGTGACTAGATTAGTCCCTGGCACTTAGGTCTACAACGAACAGACACAGCTATGAGAAGAGGGCTTCCTGGTGCACAGAACGTAGCCCCAGTGCACTGACCCCCGGCGCTGATGGTGTAAGCTGAGGCGGAGTTATCAGAGGGCCCTGAACAGAGCCCTGCCTACCTGGTGGGACCCTGGAGGGACATCGAGACCCGTCCCTGCCACAGAATGAACGCACCAGCCCAGCTCCACCTCAGGGTCCACTCACAGACGGTTCCCGCTGACCAGAAGGCTGTTCCCAGAGCCACATACTGCCTCTCCACCCTTCCCATTCAGCTGAGGCACCTCTCCCAGGGTGCCAGGAGGACGCTACCTTCTAAAATGGTGTTTATACCAGGGTGGCTGGCAGGCAGGAGGGGTGCCCACAGAGGGACCCTCAGCTCCTGCTGGCACGGCTTCCTCCAAGGAGCCCCACATAGCCACCCCTGAGTGAGGAGACGACAGAGGGCATGACCAGAACTGGTCGCCAACCCCGGCTGCCCACCTCTCCTGAGGCAAACGCCTAATGCGACTGTTTTCTGTCTTCAGGACATGGAGGGGCTTGACACGGACCAGCTGCCACCGCCGCCGACGGGCTGCAGAGTGCCGACGGGCTTTTGGAGAAATTGATGGCCGCTGTCAGGAAATGATTTCCCTGAGGCCCGGTCGCAGGCCCTTGGAGGAGCTCGAATCCCAAGTGGCAATGCCTCCTGTGGCGGCGGGCGAGCAAGCAGCTCACACCTGGCCCGGCTGCTCCCAGGCGCACACCCGCCATTCCCAGGCCCTGGATCGAGCAATTCCCAGGGCAGAGCATAACCTGGAGGCTGTGCCAAGCGGGGGCGTGGGGCATGGGGAGCCCTGTCTCCCCCAGATGTGAGTAGGATCCTGTCCTGCACCTCTTCTATTCACTTCAAACCCCCATGCCCACACAAGCCTGGTGCATCAAAAGCAACTCATGCATGTCTGCTGAACGAATGAGGGTCCTAGAAGCTTCACAGACAACCGCAGAGCAGCACCTGGAGATGGGAGCAAACACACACACACACACACACACACACACACACACACACACGGTGGAGGCCATGTGGACCTGCCCTCCCTTCCCCAGCTCCCATGCGGGCATTTAGCCAAGTGAGCAAGGAGGGGTAGAATGGGGGGGGTCCCCTCAACTCAGCTGGGCCAGAACCCGCTCCAGTAATCACTACCAGCACGTTGATTCTGACTCACAGCAACCTGACAGAACAGATCAGAGCTGCCCACAGAGCTTCCAACGATGGGAAAATGAAGGGCTTTGACCTGAGACCAAGGACCCACCGTGAGCTTGGGGAGGGGGTGGCACGGCACTGGCAGCTGCGTCCAATTCCTCTGTCCCCAAATGCACAAGAGCCTCCCAGTCCAGCAGGAAATGACACCATCCCATCTCTGCTGTCCCCCGCCTCCCTGAATACAGAGTGGTGGTCCTTTTCCATGAGGCCAAAGTCGCAGTCCCCCAGGTTCCCAATGACCCTGGAGAACCAATGCCCCCTCTCCCATACTGAGAGCTCGCTCTATAGACACCATGACCTAGGACTGTCACCAGCCCATTTTACAGTTGATATAAATGAGGCCCCAACTGCAGTGAGGCTCGAACTGTGTGCATTGAGCTCCATTCACCTCACCACTGGGCCTCATTCACTCACTTCGGGGGGAAAACCACACGACAGGGAGTCCGAAGATTCCAGTGCCAGGGCTGGAGGTGGGACTTGATCAAGATCATCTCTGAGACCCTAAAGTCCCTTCACGCCTGGCCCACGCACACCACGGGGCCGAGACCGGGAAGGCAAAAGGACCACGTGGAGGGACGGACACTTGTCTGAGCATCAGAACACTGTTCATGGAAGCAGCCACGTTCCCCGGCAGTGCTGTGAAGGGCACTCCTGTGGGCGGCGAGCTCCGAGCTCCCCCTGAGTTGCTTCGAGTCCACCTTGCCTTTCGAAACCTGCAGCCGGACCAGCACTCCTCTGCTCAAATACCAGCTGGTGGGACCAGAGCCAAAGTCCCTGGCACCCAGCTCACGGCTCTCACTGCCGGCTCCCATCCCATCTTCCAGCTGCAGCCAAACGTCTTCATCCCCACATGCCTAGTGCCCACCCACTTCTCTCCCGAATCTTCTTCCCTGCCCTCTTCACGGCCAAATGAGGCACCATTCAAACGTCCCAGGCCATCAACTACCTTCCCAGACATCCCCAGGCCCTCGGACTGGCCACACTGTCCCCACCCATCTCGCCCATTGGACCATGTGCTCTGAGGGCCTGGCTGTGTCTGACTCACCCCCTCCACACCCCACCTTCCCTCGGCACACCCTCACCATTTGCTGAGATGCATAAATTCTCTCGTTTAGCCAGAGCTCGCCCAGAGCCAGCAGCTTCGCCAAGAGTCCTCGTGTGGAGACCCGCAGTGAAGGCGGCCATCCTTCACTTTGCCCAGAAGCTGACTGCAAGTCCTCAATCTCCTCGGAGTATGTGGGGGCGTGGGGGGAGGTGAGGTGAGGGAGGGGGCCAGGATGATGGCGCCCCAATCCAAACGTGAGGGACAGAGTCCAATGTCCTCCCTGAAGCTCATGCAGGCTTGTATTAGCCCCTCACCACCCTGCAGGGAGGAAGGCAGAGGAAAAAGGCCCATTTCACAGATGTGGAAGTTGAGGCTCAGAGAAGCTAAGTGATGACTTGCTCTCTCCTTCCCTGTGGGCCTAGTGGACACAACAGCAGAGCAGGTGGAGAGCAGGGGAGTTCGAGGGTCTCATTCTCTGTGACCCAGGAGTTGGGAGGGCAAGAGGGTCAAAGTGGACACAGAATGACAGCTTGGTCACAGAGAAAAAGACCACAGCCAGCAGGGTCCAATTAGGTAGCTGGCTCCAAAAACACACTAGCCAAGCAGAGCCAGTTCCCCAAAGAGCCTGGGCAAGAGACCATGCTGGCCCCACGCCATTGTGCCCGCCCAGCCCCTGGCAGCACAGGTTGGCCACACTCCCAGAGCCCCACGGGGCAGACAGGCCCAGGCAGCTGCTCACAGAGGCCCCGCACACAGGCTCTGCCTGGGCTGCGTGGCCTTGACCCACCAGCATCCCCCCTGCCCTGCTTACCTGCCAGAGCCCCTGGCCATGGCTACAGGCCCAGCTGGGGCATCCCAGGCCCCACCCTGCTCACTGGTTTTATTTGCATATGCTAATTAGCTGCAATCCCCTGCTCCCCTTGGAGCCAGCTTGTTTGGGGAACGGCTGGATCCAGCTATACCTGTACTGTGCTGATGTCACGCCAAGCTATTTCCAGCCCAGTTGTCATGGAAACCACAAGGCCTCAGCTCCAGTTAGGAGTTCAATATATAATTTACTTACTCCCCCATCCCCCCGGCCCCACCCCAGAGAGACTGGGGCGTACGGGGAACAATCAGCTAAAATATACAATAACACCCTCTGCTTCCCTCAGCGGCCTGGGGTGCGGCTCAGGCAAACAGCAAATCCATTTGGGAAGAAGGGGAATGGGGGAGACTAGAGCAAAGCTTTCTTCATTAAGGTTGGCACTGGGTGAAGATTCCAGAAAACGGGCACAGCCCTGGTGAGGGTGCTGGCAGGAGGGCTCCCTGCCCAGTGACCCCCGGCACTGCTCACTAAGCCTTCATCAGGGGGCTGGAGACTTAGGAAGGCTCTGGATGAAGCCAAGGGATGCAGGTTACCAGCCCCACTCAGCGATTCCACTGCTCATTCCGCTGGCTGGCACCAATCTGGGCACCTCCAAGTGAGGGTATTAGCCATTCCCAGGCCTTGGGACATTGCTGACCACCACACATCCCCTGGGGCCAAATCCATGAATTCAGCTGGGGCTGGCACTTGCCCACGGAGGCTCAGGACCATAACTCCCTCATTGCCTCTACCCACTGACCCTCAAACTAAGACGAGGCTTCAGCCTCCCGGAGCCCATTGCTCCCCTTCTGCCCTGGTTCCAACACTGGACCCCAGCCAGGGCTCTATCCAGATATGTCATCTGCTCTGTGCCACATCCAGTGGGGGACACTGAGGCACGGAGGACCAAGACACAGGTCCTTCAAGTGGGAAGTCCCCAGTCTGGCATTTGACAATGCCATGCTGAGAATGCCATGAACACAGAGGTCATGAGAGCAAGAAGGAGGTGTGTAAATAGCAGAGCAAATTAGGATGGCTTCCTGGAGGAGGTGCTGGTCCTGGCTAGGAGAACAAGGACAACCAGGAGCGAACACTGGATGAACGGCAGTGAGAAAGTTCCTGGGGCCCTGCCCGTGTGCCCTAATTACCCCCACCCCACTCCCGTCTGGTCTGCCCATCGCCCTCACACCTGTGTACTCCCACGCTTCTCATTCCGAGCCCCAGCCCGTCAGGCACATCCCAGGACAGGTCCTTTCCCTTCAGACCCTCAGTTTCCTCATCCGTAAAATGGGAACAACTAGAGTGCAGAGAACTGAGAAAGACCAGTGTAGAGTAGGCCATCCAACTCCCTGCCCTGCAGAGAACCCGACTCCCAGGACTTCTCACCCCACCAGAGCGCTCAGCAGCCGGGGCCACACCCCCACTTCCCGGATGTTGAAGCCAAGCACAAGGACCAACTAAAGAAAGTCTGCAAGAACTCGCCTGGCCCTCTTCACGTCCTCGGGGCCTGCCAACAATGGGGTAGTGCCAGCTGAGTCTTCCGCGCCGAGGCCATGAGTTACTGGGTCTCTCCTCTCCCAGGGGGGTTCCTCCACTTAGTTTCCCTTCTTGCATCCATCCGCCCCTCAGGAGCCCCTCACCCCTCTCCCCAGCCTTCTCATTCCCTTTCCATCTGCATCACGGCTGCCCTGGTGGGGAACGGGAACCCCTCCTCCATTCTGCACTGGTGTCACCACTGTCCCTAACACAATATCCTGGCCCCTGGGCCTTTGCACACATTGCTCGAGCCACTGGATGGACACGCTCTGCCCGGAGTGGTGAGCACAGGAATGGTGGAGCCCACAGCCCAGGTTCAACGCGGGCCTGGCCATTTAGAAGAAGCCTCTGACCTTGGGCACTGGTGATAAAATGGGCAAAATGACCCTCACTCTAAGTGTGACCCTAAGAGTTCACAGACACAGCTGCAGAACAGGGCTGGCCCAGGACAGCCAGCAGTTGGGAGCAGTGTGGTCAGCTGCACCCCCACCAGGGCTCTGCTCACACCCAGCAAGACCCCTCCCCCTAGGAGAGTCCAGGCCTGGCTTACAGGGTGCCGGTGCAAGGGGGAGTGTGCCCCCAGCGTCACCACTCCCAGGACCGTGTCTTCACTGCTCTGGGGGTGCAAAGTCCCATCTGGGAGTCGGGGCCATGACACCTATCAGTCCACAACTGAATTAACAGCTGTGTAATCAGCACGCCTTGCTCACCAGGCACACAGTGGTATCCGCCTCTCCCGGGGGTCCATGGCCCTGAGAAAGCCCAGCTGGCAAGGAACACCTCCAGGAGGGGTGGGGGTTGAGCCCCAGGCCTGGCCTCCACAGCTGTTTGTTGGCACACCAGGCCGCCCCCACTCCCCACCGCCCCAGGAATGTATACATCACCTCCCAGGAAACTGCAAGAAATGAGTTAATATAACATTATAGCTGAGAATTTAAATACACAGGAGTCAGGCCACGCAGACTTACAGTTCCCCGAGCAACTGTAAAAGCCGCACAAGCAATTCAGGAGCGAAGGCTGGGGATGGATTTAGGGCCTGCTGGTGCTGAGGCAGGGGCTGCGTCCTGACCCGCCGTGACGGACGGACGGGGTCCTTGCAGCACGTGAGGCCAGGCGCCGGGACCTGTGAGCAACGCGCCCTGGACACCAGGGAGGCCCCAGGGAGGCCCCAGGGAGGCCTGCAGGCCCGGGCAGGTGGGTCCCTGCTTCCTTCCCGCCTCACTAGCCCCCTGCAGCCTGGCGCTTCCTCCTGCCCCAGCCCCACCGTGGAGGCATACACAGGGGAGCAGCTTCCAGAGCAAAAGGGGCTCCTGTCTACAAAGACTGATTCCTAGAAGGGGCTCCAGGGCTCTGTCAGAAGCTAGAACAAACGCTGTCGCTCGATGCTGATGCTCCAGCCCTCCTGGGTTTTGGAGGCCGTGACTCTTCATGAAGGGCACTCGGGGGCGGGGGGGGGCACAGTTGGTGGGGACAAGGCCCCATCTCTCTGGTGATTCGAATCCACCAGCGCCTCCTGGGGAGAAAGGCGGGTGATGTCCCATCCGTCTTAGAAGCTCAATGGAGGGTGAGCTGGGAATCGATGTCCAGCCAATGACAATGAGTGAGTGAGTGAGTGAGAGTGATCTTTATGGGGAGAAACTGCCCATCTTTCTCCCAAGGAGCAGCTGGTGGATTCAAATTGCTGATCTTTCTATTAGCAGAGCAACACGTAACACTATGCCAACAGAGCTCCTCTGTGGGTTCAAATCCCACCTCCACCATGGCACTCTGAGACCTCTGGTAAGCTCTGATCCACTCCAGGCCTCAGTTTCCAGGGTGAGATGAGAATTCAGAACTACCTCACCAGACTGGGCTCGCTCGAGGAGCTGACACGTGTGAGCTGCATCTCGGTGCCAGGCACACACTGTAAACCCAGCAACAGGAGCGGTTGCTGGTAATAAACCAAACCCGTCACGACTAAGTCGATTCCAATGCACGACGACCATACAGGACGGAGCAGGATGGTTCCAGCGGGGGCCCAAGGCTGGACCGGGAGGGCACTGTGTTCGGTCATGTACAGGGCCTGTGAGAAAGAGGAAAAGCCCACCAAGAAGGTCCGACACAGTGGGTCCAACAATGCAATCAAAACACAGCAGCGGCCCGTGAGGACGGCACAGGATGGGCCAGGGCGCTGCTCTGTCGTTCGAGGTGTGAAGCACAGACGTGGGGCTGACCACGCAATGACCATCTGCACACAGTCAACTTGTGTACTGAGGTCTTGCAGGGCAGCGAACGGGTTCAAAGGGCACACCTTTTGGTCAGCAATCAAGGCTTTTTCCAGGGCTGCTTCGTGGATTTCTCTTCTCACTCTGAGAGACCCAGAGGAAGCGGGATGCACAGATGGCAACACTTCAATGAAGAAAATGAAGCAGCGAGGAATTCATTCCGAGCAGAAGCCGAGGGCTCGCGCACGGGGAGCCGGCCTCCCTTCCAGGCCCTGGGCCGCAGCTGTGCGCCCCAAGGATGCACAAGGCCGTGGGGGGTGTCAACACACACTCCAAGGCGGGGAGGTAGGTCTGGCTTAAGGTGTTCCTGCAGTCACCCCACAAAGTGAAGGAGGGATGATAAACAAAGCTCTCCTCGATCAAGGCGCCTTGGTGGCACAGTGAGTTAAGCACTGGGCTGCGCACAGAAAGGTCAGCGGTCTGAACCCATCGATTGTCCCGCAGAAGAAAGAGGCGGCACCACCCCCACCAAGACTGCGGGAACCCTGAAACCTGACATCTGGGGCTTGAAATGACTCGAAGGACTGAGTCTCCTTGATGGGAGATAAAAAGGCAGCGGCAGGTCTGGGGTCTCCCTGGACTTACAGGGGGGTTCCCCATGGGGTTGCGCCTGGACTGGGGAAGCATTCTCTCCACGTGGAGGGAGAGGCCCGGCGGCAGGCTCCGAGCACACAGCCGTGAGTGGAGGGGTGAATGAGTGTCCTGTGACTCAGGAAGGCGGGGGCTGTGACCCCTCCACCTCCAGTCTCAAGGCCGGCTCACTCACTCACGTCTTCATTTACTTCACTTACGTACTTCATTCACTCATTTCTGAATAGTTGTGTTCAGAAACCCAAGCCCTCACTGAACCCCACTTCTTCCTATACCAGGGACCTCGGAGCCCCAGAATCTCCACTTGGAAGGGTCCAGGCTTCATGGGACACTGGTCAGGACAGCAGGGCGGGGGGTGGGGTGGAGAGTGGCCCCTTGGCTGGGACAGAACAAGGCGGCCACCTGGAAGAGCCACACAGAGCGACTGCATTTAACCACACTGGAGCTGGAGGGTCGTCAGAGGTCACTCCACAGAGGAGCTCATGTTCAGATAAGGCACAAGGGGGGGCCAGGCAGCAAGGGAAAAGACACTACTCTCAGCACAGACCTCAGAGCCAGGCGGCCCAGGCTCGACTCCCTGCTCCGGGCCTCAGTTTCTTCATCTGTGAAATGGGACAACTGTACCTACCTTGGGAGGCGATGTGTCCCCAAGCTGTGCCTGGCACCCAATGGGCGCCACAGCAGGCACACAACAGCGTTATTCCAGGCAGATCTCGTCTCATTAAACTTAGGGTTTTTTACAAACCAAAGGTTTGCAGCACCCCTGCATCAAGGGCTCACTCCGAGTCTGTCACATCTGCATCACGATATCCAAACCTTTCCAAGACAGCCCAGGATGGGGTGTCCACGGCACCTTTCTATCCACCCGGAAACCACAAAGTGCACGTGACCTGCCTTCCTCCACCTGCTTCACCACAGGGGCCTGGGACCGAACCCGCCGTCTCTCCCAGATCTGCCTACACTATTATAGGATGGAGCAGGGACTGCGGGAAAGGAGGGTGTGGGAGGGAGGAGGGACAAATTAGCCAGATAGGATAACGAGTAAACAATAATTAATTTCACCAGGCCTGATAGGAGCTGAGAGAAATCGAAAGGAAAGACAAACAGAGGCAGGGGTAGCAGAAAGTCTGCAATTCAACAGCATCTCCTGCTTTGGTCCCCAACCTCACGGTGCCGGCCTTTCCCAGCCAGGGTCTCCTGAGAGCTCCAGCCGTCCAGAGAGCGGGGCTGATTAACCCCAATTTACAGGTGAGAAAATCGAGGCCCAGCAGGCAAAATGGCCAGCACACGGGCACCAGCACATCTGAGGCCGAGCGAAACCAGAACCCAGCTCACTCACCACTCACAGGATGCGGACACAGCCCTCTCCTTGTCCCTAAGGGCCAGAACCGGGGGGGGGGGGTGTCATCTTTGTCCCCATAGCTAGCACAGGGCCAGAGTTCAGGAATAACAAGTGAATGGACCCCAAGCAAATGTGAGTTCAAGACTGCACACTGCAGCCTTCAGGCCTCTCAGCTGGCTCCCCACTGGGCACAGGCCACTCAATGGAGCCACTGAAAGGGACTAGGGGCAGCAGCCAGCTTGGGCTGTCCCAGGGAGACAAAACCAGGTGACACTTCTGCCCTCTGGCCCTGTCGCCTCCTCGCTCTCACTGAACTCTGGGTCAGGCCCCCCTTCCCATTCCACATGGGCACTGCTGAGGCAGGGAATGGCATCACCCCAAGTCCTAAGAGCAAGCTGTGCCCGCACCAAGGACCCATGAAGACTCCACCCAATCTTGCCATGCACCTCACTGCCCATGGGCACGTACAGTGGGCCAGGGGATCTAGACGGGCAGGACCACAAGAGGGGCCTTGTTCCTGCCCTGAGGAGCTCCCAGGCAGGTGGCTCCTCTTTGCCCTACATAAGACTTGCTCCACCTTAGGAGACTTGCAGGAAGGGCTGTATCCAGGAGTTCATGAGGTGCCCCGGGCCTTGCTGCGCCCTGCCCCCCAGGAAGCCAACCTCACCTCGCCTCTGTCATGACTGCCCTGGGCCTCAGTCACTGCTCCCCAAGCTGTCACAATACTGCTCCCCTCACACGGTAGTCTTGAAACTATTTTCCTTTCTTCTTGGATCTAACGGCACTGGGGTTTCTTCCAGACTCTGGAGAAAGCTCCGTATCTTCCTACCAGAAAAGGCTGGCTGGAAGACAGGCTGAGGTCTTCAACACCGCAAGTGAGCCGTGTCCCACACCTTGGCCCTATTGTCACTGGGCTGTATGACATGAAGCAGGGTACATGCCCTCTCTGAGTCCAGCTCAGGCTCTGAGAGTGGACACCCAGCTCGCTCTTTGCCAAATGAAACCTGGTGCAGACCACAGACCGGGTTTTACACCTGAAGGAACAGAGGCTCAGCCAGGGTCAGTGCCTAGTCTGGGGGTGTGCCCAGAGCTCCGAGTCCAGGGCCCCTCACACTGGTGGTGTCCTCGACATGCACTTGACTTAGAAGAGGGGCTGTGTTTCCTGTCTGCTGAGGACAGGCTGTTACAGAACCAGACACGGTGTTGTCACGGCTCCACTTCTGCAAGGCCAATCTCAAGTGCAGGCAGCTCAGCACTCAAGCCCGACGGGTCCAGTCTCACTGTATGGCACTGCCCCCCTCCACAACCTGCCCGCCCTGCCTCCTTTCTACCTGCTCCGTCTTTGATGGTCACAAGCCCAGTCGCTGGCTTCAGACTGCCAGGGACCAAGCCCAGCTCACCCCATCCCCACCTCTGTGGCCTTGAGCAAGTCACACAACCTCCCTGTGCTTCAGTTTCCTCATCTGTGAAATGGGTGGAGGGACCACCCTGCCTCCCAAGTTGTGGGCAGAATCGGGTCAATATGTGCGAAACGCCTGCACACCTTTGGGTACATGTCCGTTCGCTCAACAGCTGAAGCCACTGGTCAATGTCTGCTGTGGCCCCAGAGGAAGGCCCTGATGCTGCCCCTTGGTTAGGGAAAGGCTGGCAATCCAAGAGGAAGGAGAAACTGAGCAGGGACCCAGGAACCACAGGTATTCTGGCTTTCTCACCAGCTCCCCTGCTGCATCTGGAGTCCATGTGGCCTCCCTGCCCGTGGACGGTGCTTAGGACTCAACACAGCTTATCGCTCCAGCGAGGCGCACTCTGCCTCCAACTGCTCGCAGCCACCAGCCCTCGCGTTTCAGCACTCTCCCTGTCCGGCCTCTGACACGCTTGCCTCTCCCACTGCTGCCGGCCGGGGCTGAGGCCTGCGGGGTGGATCTGATAAGCCGGCTCTGTCTCAGCCACCTCCCCAGGCAGAGGTAGCGGTGACTGGAGGCTGCTCGCCAGTCACACCACACAGATAAGGAGAGAGCTGAGCGCAGTGGGAATTCCTCCCTCTCACAGAGAGGCCATAAACCTGTCCTTCATCCAGGCCCTGCGGCTGCCAAGGGCTGCTCTGCTGCCCAGCTGTGGCGGCGAGGGAGGGGCGCCTGTCATGTCTGTCGCCCAGCCTGGCTGGATCTGCTCGTGGCCACAGGACAGATGGCCATGCAGCTCCAGGTCCACACACCCGCCGGGGGAGGACGAGGCCAAGGCCATGGCCACAGTCACAGGGCAATGAGCAGAGTGAGCCGGCAGAGTGGAAGAGGCCGGAATGCAGCCCGTGCAGGGTGACCGGGAATCAGAGAGTGGAACAAGGAAAGAGCAGAGGGGACAGGAGGCCACTGAGAGGTACAATGGATAAAGAAAAGGCCCAGTCAAAAGGCCAAGCCCAGGGATGGCACTCGGAGGCCCAGAAGCTATGGGGAGCTCCGGGTCAGGGCCCCCCACTGACCCACGTAAGTCCCCTGCCTCCACCTGCTCCAGGCCCTCAGGCCAAGGTGGCAGGAATGGGTCAGTGCGTGCAGATGGTACAGAGACTGAGAGTCACTGGGTTCAAGTACAGCTCTCAGCCCAGAGTGAGGAGACGCTTCCCCAGCCAGCCGAGGCCTCAGGGTCCCCTGGGTCCCCTGCCCACCTCTACCACTCAAGGGCCAGCTGGGCCCCCTTCACCTAAGCACCTCCTGAAGACTTCACACCCACTGAAGCTCACCAGACTCTGGCTCAGGGCCCCCAGAGGCCTGCTGCACAGATGTGAAGCTGCAGGGAACCCCTCATGCCCTGGGCCTCAGTTTCCCCATCTGCCTGTGTTGTCAGGTGTCCTGGAACATCAATCGTGACTCAGAGCAACCCCATGCAAACAGAAAGAAACCCTGCCTGATCCTGTGCCCGCCATTCCGTCTCTGCTGCGCTGAAGCCCGTTGCTCCAGCCGCTGTCCACCCACCTCCTTAAATGTCCTCCTCCTTTTCTGCTGACCCTCTGCTTCACCAAGTGTGATGTCGTTCTCCAGGGACTGCCCGCCGCCCCCCCCCCCCCGATGACATGCTCAAAGCACGTGAGGCGAAGCCTTGTCAGCCTCAGTTCTAAGGAGCACTGCAGCTGACCTTCCAAGCCAGAGTGGCCGTCCAAGCTCCATTCAGCAGCGTGCGGCAACGATCCTTTCTTCTGGGGTTGTCTGAGAGTTCATGAGAGATCATCACATAGAACGTGCCCAGCACAGGGTGTGAAGTCAGCCCACTGCCCTTCAGAGTGCGTCCAGGCCTCTCACGTGCGCCCATGATGGCACATTCCCTCCCCTCTCCTCCTGCCGCAGGGCCTTTGTACGTGCTGCTCCTTCTGCCTAGAACACCTTGCCTCCCCAGAGTTCCTCTCCTTCCTGACTATTCTGGGCTCAGGTGTCACTGCCTCCAGGAAGTCCTCCCAGGGTCCCACACATGTCAGAGCTCCACGTTATCTCCTCCAGATGACAAGCTCTGTATAGGCAGGACTGCTGATGGCACGCTGGTTCCTGTGTGCCTTCACTAAGCACGTACTGACTGACTCTGGAGCTCTGGCGGCCAATGGGAAGGAGCTGTACTGTCAAGCCAAAGGTCAGGGCTTTGGACCCAGTAGCTGCCCCACGGGAAGGAGACGTGCGATCTCCTCCTATGCGATTCACAGCCTCTGAAAACTCACCGGAGGGTCATTATGGGATGGTTCCAACTCGAAGGTCCACAGCCACCAATGTGAACGCACGGGGGGCTCTGGTGGTGGAGTCCATGGGGAGCTGAACTACTAACCCGAAGACCTCTCTTTGGCAGTTCAAATCTGCCAGCAGCCCAAAGGAGGGAGGGGCCATCTCTCCTCTCCCAGAGCCCCTGAAAACCCGCTGGAGGGTCAGCTGTGTCGGCCCCAACTCAATGGCAAGGAATTCTAGTTGTTCTTGTGAGTGAAGGAGTGAAGACACAATGAGAGTCACCCAGACCTCCAAGGGTGACAATCCGGGGATGGTGGAGCTGGCCCTGAAGGCTCTGGGTGCCCGACAGGCCTTGGATCCAGTCTATGGTCTAGGAAGGATTAAGAATGACTTGGAGCTGGAGGTTCCCCAGGCCCACTTCACAGATGGGAAAGTGAGGCCCAGAGAGAGAAGACTGCCTGTGTGTGCCCTTGAGAAGCCACCCTGTTTCACCAGCCCCAGGCTCCAGCCGGCCATCCCCAGGGTCCACATGACACCCTGAAGACTGCCACACAGTCCTCGCCCCTGCCTCCCGCGTGGCCCTCCCGGGGGCCGTGCTCGGGGGGCGGGGGCGTCGCCAGGCGTGTAAGTCGTACGGCTGAGCTGGGCAGCTGGCAGCGGCGCAGCTCTGAACCAGCTGTTTGGATGACAAACTGCGTTCAAGCTTCATTAGGGTAATCACGGGCTCCCCTCCCGGCAGTGCTGCGGAGCACGACTGTCAACCCGAACTAATCAAACGCGGCCCCAGGACGCCCGCCGCCCGGCTGACACACCACCGAGCCACCCGCACCGCACGGCGCTGGCCGAGGCTGGGCCCTGGGGACCGCCAGCCCCACGGTGACCTGCCGGGTGCTCCCCAAGGTCCTGGGAACCTCAGAGGACACCCACGGTGGGGCCACCCTCATGGTCACCTCCACTCTTGCATGTGGGGAGTCCACACGTGAGGAAGTGATGTGGCCAAGGCCACAGAGCCGTGGGGGACATCACACCTGAGCCCAGATCATGGACCCATCACCACTCCGTTTCCTTGTCTCCTCCTCCTGTCCCTCTGGGCCCAGCAGGCCAAGCTGGGCGTTCTGGTGCCCGTTGGGTAGCCTTGGCTGGGCCCTTAATGGCTGTAGGCTTTGATCCCTGTATCTCCCAGCAGGGGCCCAGGGTAGGGGTGGGGGTCTCGTGATGCAATGTGAAAAGCACCTACCTTGCCAAAAGCTGGCGTTACGCGCCCACAGCCGGCAGCCACCTCTCTGTCCCGCTGGGCTGTCCCCAGCTACTGCTTGCCAGAGCCAAGCCATACCCACCTCGTCCAGCTGTCCCTTGTCCTCTGAATCTGAAGTCAGCTGGAAAGGGCCTGTGACCACTGAGGAAATGGGAGGCCCAGGGAAGGCGTCTCCGAGGAGACAAAACATATTGTAAGGCGTGCAGGATTCAGAGGCAGGCAGAGCTTTCATTCACTCGTCCACTCATTCAACAAACACCAGCCAAGGGGCTTCTCTCTGTCAGGCACCAGGACTCGCTGAACACATGCGGACTGGAAGAATCCATGGACGGACGGCTCTGTAATGCGGCAGTGAACTGAACAGACGCCATCCCTGCTTCCAGAAGTTCACAGTCTAGCAGGGGAGGCAGATGCTCAGAGATAATGACTTACAAATGACACGTGTAGTGAAGAGAAAATAAGAACTAGCCTGATGACACCCACCGGGGGCGTCTGCAGGGCTTGGCAGGCTCCCTGGAGGACAAGCCAGACGGGCTGGGCAAAGGGAAGCTGAGAGGTGCAACTGATCATTGGGAACAGCATGTGCAAAGGCCCTGAGGCGGGAACACGTTCAGGTATCCAAGAGCAGAGCGTGCACAGATGTGCGGGAGGCAGGAGCTAAGGCTGAAGGAGAGGGGTGACGACAGCAGGGGCTTTATGCGAAGGACCGCAAGCAGGGGCAACCACTCTGGGGGCTAATGGGAGAATGAGGGGGAGGGTTCGAATCCCAGGTCTGTTAATTCCTGAGACAGCAGTACTGGGGGCGACAAGCACTGACACTTCACTGAGACAGCAGCAGACACCGACAAGGAGGTGCTGCAGTGCCATTCACACCATGTGCAGAATCCAGCAAAGAGCGGCTATGCTGTTACTATGGCTTTACACAGATAACACGCGCGTTATACGTGTTTATACACCCCTGCTATGCCAGAATTTCATCACTGTCGTACTTCCATCGTTGTTCCCGGTTACATGGACAAGACGCATTATTCGTAAAAGCCTATCAGATGACTGGGTTAGGGGGGTGGCATGAGGAAGCCCAGGGGGTCTTGGAAGGTACCCCGTGCCAGAACTGGACCCAGGTTATGCACACATGTGGAAACCCACGCAGGCATGCAGATGGTGTTTGTGAGCTTTGCTGTAATAAGAGAAAATAAAGGCACAATCCTGGCTCTGTCTCCCTGGTCCCCGCATCTGTAAAACCTGCCTGCAATGACGGGGGCACTCATGCATGATGTGCAAAGCCCAGCCAGCGGCCACCGCACCAAGTGTGCAGGCCACACAGAAGCAGAAACACACTCACCTGTCCACTCTCTGGGCACCAGTTTCCCCAACTCTACAGGGCCAGTGTCCTGCACAGGAGGGCTAGAAAGCCCTGTTTCCAGTTTCTTGTCAGCCCACCTGCCGCCTGGGAGCAATCCAGATTGAAAGAGGATCCTCAGGTGTCACTCCTGGGTTGGTGGATACCAGGTGACAAAGGACTCACTGCCCAGGGTCACACGCGGCCTGGAAGCAGGACCTGGCCAACTTGAGGCCTCCACCCAGAACAGCACCCGGCTGCAGCCCTCCTGTGTGTCCGGCCGAGCCTGGGGCCGCCCTCCAGAAGCACCAGACATCTAGGATGCTGCCTCCAGGAAGCTCGCTGGGATACAGGCTCACAGGCGCCAGCTGAGCACAGACTCATGCAGGAACTAGCTGTAGAAACTCTTTATAGCACTGTCCTGGACAATGGATGGGCTGTAGGTGCCCCTCCTACCATGGGCGGGGGGGGGGCAGGAGAGTCTGGGTATTGACTCCCTGGGGCCTCAGGGAACCAGGGGTGTCTACACTGACATTCCCACAGCTCAGCTGGCCTCAGGGCAACAAAAAGCGCATTCTGCAATCAGGACAGGACAGTCAGGACACCACAGGTTCCCTTTAACACAAGAGGAGACAGACTACGTGTTGGAGGTTTTACTGTCCCAGGACTGCCCTGCTTAGGATTTGGTGAAAGAGCCAGACATCAGGGTTCCCCAAAGTCAACCCACTGGACACAGCTCCAGGCCTTAGGGAGGGAAGCCAGAAAGCCCCTCACCCACCCAGTCTATGAGGCAGTCAGTCACAAACACCCCCAGAGAATCCACCGTGTCACCAGCACAGTCCTAGAACCAAGGGGTGCAGCAGTGAGAGGCTGCGGGACACACCCCAGAAAGCCACCGCCACCTCCTGCCAAGTGGCAAGCTCAGCCCGGCTGGCCCATGCCAGGCACTGCCTCTTCCAATCATCTGAGCAGGAAAGCTCTGGGTGGCACAAAGAGCCAAGCGCTCAGCTATGAATCCAAAGGTCAGCAGCTCCAGCTAGGTGCCTCAGAAGAAAGGCCTGGTGATCTGTTTTGAGAAGTTCACAGTCATGAAAACCTTAGGGGACAGTTATCGTGAACTGCGGTTGCAAATCTTCCAGCTGCCTTATGGAGACTGTTACACCCACTGTACAGATGAGGACGTGGAGGCTCAGAACCATTAAGTGACAAGTTTAACAGCCTGACTATCTGCCAAATGGGATTTTCAATCCTTCCCTTTGGCCAGGCCTTGTGGTTCTCAGCAGGGTCTACAGCTGAGCTGGACCCGGACCACCAGCCAGGAATGGTCCCCCAACCTACTGGCCTCTGTTCAAGTGCTTGGGACCTGGGTGTCACGGGAGCCCCAGAAACCACCCCAGTCCCTGAGGGACCTTCCCAGGGCAGCTTAGCCCCAACACAAACCCCAGCTCTCTGCCGGTCCCCACGTGACCACAGGAGTGAGGGGAGCAGACAAGGAAGCTGTCGGCCCCCCGACTGGGACACCCACCCCCTCCACCACCCGTGGCTGGCACCTTCCCCAACCCTGAGTCTCCCAGCGAAGTATCCCTGCTCGCCCTGCCTCCACCAACCCACACGCCTCTCCCCGGCACCCCTCGGCTCTCCAGCACAGCTATGCCCACAATCTGCACTACACACACTTGGCAAGTTTGCCCGTTCGCCGTCTGTCGCTCGCACTATCCCGTGAGCACTGTGAGGACGAACAAGACCTTCTCTGTTTTAGTTACAAATGTACCCTCTGCCCCTGCACAGGGTCTGGGGCGCAGCAGGGTCTCAATGTCTTTATGAAGAACAAACAACAATGAACGCTGACCAGCCAAGACAAAGCTGGGGGCAGGGGCAACATTGTGGGGGCTTGTGATTTCAGACAGCAGAGAGAGGTGGGGAGTGCTGCAGGCAGAGGGCACAGGGCGGCAAGGGGCTGGTAGCAGAGACAAGAGGACCGGGGACTGCAAGTGCCACCGTTGAGTGTGGGAGCATCCTGGCAGGGGTACAACAGGGCCCCAGCACTCACATCAGTCCCCATCCCTGCCCAACCCAGACCCCTGACCTCTCAGGACTACCCACAGCGGGCAGCCGAATTCTGAGAGCCCTGCCCTGCCTCCAGGTGCCAGGAGGACTGCCCCAGATGACTGCCCAAAGGTCTGGGAGCTGTTGGCCCCGCACAGGCGGCAGCCTGTGTGACCTTGGCCCCATTAACAGGCCTCCTTCAGCTGAGTGAACCAGCTGGTGCCCAGAGCAGAGCTGCCTGGGTGCACTCCTCACTGTGGTGGGCAGATGACCGGTCGGTCACTCGTGTACCCTGGATGGGACCCGCGAGGAGGCGGTGCAAGAAGGAGCCCCACAGAGCACCCCCTCCCCTGCACGCACACTCTCCTGTTCACACCTGGGAAAAACCCTCTCTGCCACCCAGGCCCCACCCTGGCTCCCTCTCCTCGGCCAACCTCAGCTTAACTACCAGCTCCAGCTGTCCCAACTCTGGCCCAGATGTTTTCCCAGCACGCAATGCCCCCGGCAGCCCCCTCCCCAAATGAATCCGCCACTCTCTTCCCCCCAAAAGAAGCTGGGGCCTTTCCCAGGCCTCTGCCCTCCTTCCTTCCCCACCACTCAGTCCCCCAGCTCCAGCCGCTTCTACTCCACGTCCACTCTGCTCCGTCCACCGGCCTCCTTGCTGTTCTCTGCCAGGCCTGCTGCAGGGCCTCTGCTCAGGGTTCCTTCCCCCGAAGTCCCCATGGCTTCTGGGTCTCAGCTCAAATGACTCCTCTAGGAGAAATGGGGTCCTAGAGAAACCTAGCAAGATGTACCCACATGGCCACCCACCTGCTCACCCCGCTAAGACTGCTTCCTGATTGGTCTTCTTTCTCCTTGACCACCGTCAGGTCTCACCAGCCTGGCACACACAATAGGTGTTCGGGAAACTTGGTTAATAAACAGAGGATGAACTGCCACTGTGTGGACGGTGCAGCGCACCTGACCATGCCTGGGACTCCAGGTGTTCCAGCTGCCGCTGCTTTGTGTCCAGGGCTCCCGTGGT
>NW_006399836.1:2194045-2200175 GCF_000299155.1 Elephantulus edwardii | reverse complement strand
GTGTCTCTCTCATTCAGATTTAACAATCCCCATGATGTCCCCGGGACCCTTCCTGCCTCTTCTGTGCCCGTGTGAACTTCCAAGCCCTCACCTCCTCCCCTCGTGTTCCTCCCACACAATCCTGCTCACCCCTCATAGCCCGATATCAGCTTCTACCCCATCTCCTGCCTCTTCTGCTTACAAGTCCCCACACCATGGTCATCTACTGAGTGTCCCCCAGCACATCTCCAAACCACTGACTCCAGCTCCCCCCTGCCTGAGTGCTCTGCTGTTTCTTCTCTGCCAAGCAAACTCCTATTCATCCGTCAAGACCCAATTCAAAATGCCAATGCTTTTAGAACAGCCTGCCCGATTCTCACTCTTCATAGAACAGTACTCCATGGATTACACAGCTCTAATGGCCAAGTGGTAAGGAATTTTGTTATCAACCCAAAGGTGTGGAGTTGGAATCCACCTGTGTCTCCATGGAAAAAGGATGGGCAATCTCCTCCCATGCGATTTACGGCCTCTGCAAATCCACTGGAGGGTCAGTTCTGAGTCAGTTCCAACTCAACGGTACCTACCAGCAACAACTATGGATTACAAAGGCAGGAGGCAGAACAAACCTCAGAACAGATTGAGCCCAGAAGCGAATGCAACTGAAAATTCGGGAATGGTTTCACAGCTGGATGCAGAGGCTCCCACAAAGCCTTCATTTCCTGATCTTGGCTCTGCCTCCTTTACTGGCGATTCCCCATCTCAGATGTTCTGGGGAAGAAGGGAGCATGTTCCCCATGTTCCCATCTTCTGCTTCAGCACTCACAGCAGGGTCCAGCTTCCCTGTGGCTCTAAGTCAAAGTTCCAGGGAA
This sequence comes from Elephantulus edwardii, assembly GCF_000299155.1. Lineage (NCBI taxonomy): Eukaryota > Metazoa > Chordata > Mammalia > Macroscelidea > Macroscelididae > Elephantulus > Elephantulus edwardii. Next base: position 2,199,327 of record NW_006399836.1, on the reverse strand, counting down.
GCCTCTGATTGGCGTGGATGGGCCCTCTCTCAACCAATCACTGCAGACAGGGAGGGGACTATTTCAGCCTGTCTGGAGCACTGGTGGTGTAGTGGTTGAAGTGCTTGGGCTCTGCTACTACATGAAAGGTCAGTGGTTCAAATGCACCAACCACAGAAGGAAGGGCCTCGGAAATCCCGCGAGGCAGTTCTATGCTGTCCTCAGGTGGTTGTGTATCAGCATCAACTCCACCACAGGGAACAAGGCGAGAAGGAGCAGGTGCCAGGATTTCTGGGGATCAGAAAGAGCCCTACTTCCTGCCTCAGGCCCCACCCTGACCCCCTGGGCCTCATATTACAGCCACTGTCTTCGCACCTATGCCCTGGGCATTCACAACGTGGCGGGACAGGGAAGCCTGTCCCCTCACAGTTGGCCCCGCTGCCCACTGGGTGACAGCCCCTGACTGAGGAACCCTGGCCTAAGCCAAGGAGACAGACCCTCCTTGCCGTGTGTAATAATGGGTTAACAGTCATCCCTGGCGGGCAGCAGATCTGCATTTTCACGGAGGCCTCAGGGGGACACAAAGCCTAAATGGCAACACGGAGATCTGGGAGGGGGTGCCCAGGGGGCCTCGGCAGAGGCTGGCCTGCGGGGGCCACTTGCCCGACGCCTGCGAGCTCGCTGAGGGGCTGCCGAGTGGAAGGGCTGGGAAAATAATTACCGAGGAGGCCCGGGAGGGAGGCGGGGAGGCTGGGAGGGAGGCTTAATGAAACTGCTAACGCGTTAGTGATTCCTGCCTGCTCGGAGGGAGGCGGAGGCAGACAGCCATGTTGCCAGCTCCCCGCGACTGTCTGCCAGGCGGACGCGCTGGGCACGGCACGCGGCGGCAACAATAGGCACCTCTTCATCATCTGCCTCTCGGCACGTGACTCGCCAAGGGCCATCTTAATATATTAAAATTCAGATGACAGTCTATTTCAGCACATCTCACATGGAATCGGGCTGGAGTCCATTCAGACGTGTTACAAACAGCACAACAAAAATTCAAGCCGAAAGGCAGGCTCACAGAGGCCTGAGGACAGGGGTCAGCAGGGTGGCTGGGGCCCAGCGGGATCATCCACGTGCCAGGGGCCCGCAGGAAAGCGTTCTAGCCTGTAAGCCTTTCCCTGAGCAAGGATCCCACGTCTCTGGCTGCCCCCCAACTTTTATATTCCCCAAAGAGCTTGTCAGCGAGGTGCCCACAAGAGCCCCCTCTGTCACAGGCACCCAGTCTTGTCCAAAGACTGGCACAGCATGACCGGAGGGTGCAGGGGCTCCCCCAGGGCTGGGATTCCCTGTCTGAGATGGGAATGGCAGTTTTGGGGTTACATCCATGCATTTTTGCTCCAATGAGGAAATGGAAGCACAGAGAGGGTATCCGATGTGCCTAAGGCCACAGAGCTGGAATACTACAGGCTAAGCGGTTTTTGTCTCCAAAGCCAAGTGCTTTTGGTATAAACGTGCCCTGTACACAAAGAGCACCTAGGACCCCACTGACGAGCTGCTGGAGAGGTGTGGAGATCCCACCCCACTGAGGTTCACCTGACAGCAAACTCTGTCAAGGAGGCCACGGATCAGGAGGCAGGGCAGCCACGTGGGGCCAAAAATGACCATAAAAACAGTGTTCGGGGGAGCTCTGGTGGCCTAGTGGCAAGAAGCTGCACTGCAATCCCAGAGATACACAGTTCAAATCCACCAGATGCTCTGCTGGAGAAGGAGGGGCAATCTCCTCCTGTACCAGTCAGATCCAATTTGACCATATAAAAAAATAATAAATTTTTTTTAAAAACCTGTTCAGTGTCAGGCAGGCACTAGGCACCTACCCCAGTGTGACCCCATTATACAGACCGGGAAATTGAGGCTTACAGCAGCTTTAGAATGACTCTCAGGTAGTGATCGGCACAGCCCAACTCAGACTGTACCATCTCACTGGACGCTGTGGCCCAATCACTGCCAGCCCCAGTCACAAGGGGCATTTTGCCAGCCTGGTGCACATGGAAGTACAGACCTGAGGCCAGTGATCCCAGCTGCCACCAAACCGTCCCATCTCCCTGCCTGGGAGATAAAGGGCTCCAAGGATGAGAGACAGGTGTGGGAGTGGGTCTCAGGCTCCACATACACCGCTGCCTGTTTCCAGCCTGGCCAGGTGTGAGCCAGCACCTCAGGGGACTAGAAAAGCGTCCCTTCCCTAACAGGGTCTGGTCAGATACAGTCTGTGAGAAAAGGTGGCCTGTACCTCTCATCCCGTGAGGGGCTTTTCCCGTGTCCCCTTCGGGAGTCCTAGCAGACCCTACAGCTTGTCCCCACCTGTTCCTGAGGTTGGTCCTCTTGGAGGGGAGTGCGCTGTCAAACGGACGAAGCCACCTCTGAAACACTGAGTGCCGAAGCCATAGTAACAGACGGGTGGATCAAGGATGGAGGGAATGAATGCAGCAGTGAACGAGTGCACCATCAATTCCCACCACACCTGAAAGCAACCCCTGACCTCATCACACCCATGTTGGCCCTCAGCGATCACCAGATGAAGAAACTGAGGCTCAAAGCACCCAAGGCCTGAACCCAGGCAGCCCCAGTGCTGCCCGGTCATTTCCAAAGCCTAGACCACACACAAATACATACACTCGTGCATCTGGCGGTTCCTCTCCCCAAGGGGGTCACCACCAAGCCCATTCCACAGTCGGGCACCCCGAGGTGAGGAGCTGTCAGGGTCCTAGCCCAAGGTCACGCCTGAACCCGCAGAGCTGGGTCTGGAAGTGGCACTGCTGTCTCCCAACCCTCAGCGTCTCCAGCACACGCCAGATCTGCCTGCTTCTCCATCACCAAGCAAGCACCGCGCAGGGGGAGGGGCGCGCGGGGCGCTCGGGGGAGGGGCGCCCCACCCGCCACCGCGGGCCCCTCGGTCAGGGGAGCGGCCTCTAATGAAGGCCCACAGATGCGGCGGCGGCGCGGGGCTGTCAGCCGGGAGCCCCGCGGAGCCGCGGGGCGAGCATCTCTGCTCCCAATTAGCACACAGGTCCTCCATCAAAGCGCCCGCCTGCTGCCGTGCGCGCACAGGCCAGGGGGACGGCCCTGCTCCCGGCCAGGACGCCACTGCGCGCGGGCAGGCCGGCCGGGCCCTGCCCTCGGCCTCTCTGGGGGGAGTGTGGACCCCCAGCGCCCCCCACTCACTCACACCCTCTCCAATCTGCCAGCGCGGGGCAGACGCCTTCACCCCGGGGGACGCGCTAATGAAGATGGCCGACATTAATCTCTTCCCTCTCCCGACAGGTCAATTTATAGTTCCGTGGGGAGCCCTGGCGCTGGGCCAGAGGGTCTGACATAACTCTGCCTGTTCCCCGAGAGGACAGTGGGGGTGGGATCCACCGGGCAGAAGGGCATCAGACCCCAGGGAACCAGGGAGGGAGGGCTGAAGCGCCGGTCCCCAAAGCCATTACCTCCTGCCTAGGTGCCCACCACCAGTCCCAGCAAACCTAGGCAGGGACCAGAGGCTGGACCGATGGCCAAGGGCCAAAACTTGCAAGCACCAGGGGACAAACACAGGTCTGCGCTCTGCCATTCCGTGAAGGACCCGCAAGAGGCAGGAGGCTGGTGATGTTCAGCTCCCCAGAGACCCCATGGGGACAAGAGTCCCTCTTGGGCGCTAGGGCCCTCTGCCACTCTCCAAGGTTTACTCCTTGAAGACCACTGAGCTGGCCACTCTTGGGCTCGACCCAGGAATGTCAGTGGAGACCCTCCACCCTGGAGCACACAGTCCGGAGGGGGAGCAGGCGTGGGAACATTCTAGCATGTTCCGCACCATGCAGGAGCCTCAACAGAGGGGCTCACAAAGAGCAGGGGTGTCCAGAGAAGGGAGCTTCAATCCACCTGCCTGAAGGGGGGGGACTTCAGGGAGGAGGGAACCCCAGAGCAGAGCTGTGGGCAGGGGAGTTGGCTGGGCTGCCTGGGACATCTCCAACAGGGCAGACCCAGTGCTCAGGGGCACTGTGACATGAGGCCACCCTGCTAGTGGGAGGAGAGGATGGAAAGGAGGGCAGACCCCAGAGGCCCTCAGGACGCATCATCAGGAGTTTGGCCTACTTTAGCTCTGTGGACAGCTAAGGTGCTTGGCAGCACAGCACTGCATTCTGAGAGGGCATTTCTGATGATGCTCTTCCAAACGATGGTGGAGGCTGAGGGACTGGGCGTGTCCAGGTCAAGGAGCAGTGGGGGGGGGGGGACAAGGAGGAGTGGACTCCCGGGGGTGGGCTGGATAGAGAAGCAGGGAGAACACAGGCCCAGGAGCCTCATGAGGGGGAGGCTGGACTTGATGGCACAGCTGGAGGATGCATGGGGCCTGGTGCTTGACTTGTGGGCCCAGTACAGGAGTGGGAGGACCCCAAGACTCTCCCTGGGCTTAAGAGAAGCCAGCCCCCAATGGCAGTCAAAAGTCCTGAACCGCCTGGACCCTCCTCCAATGGGGATACATTTCCCACAACAGCCCCCTCCGAAACACTTTGGGGGAGACAGGGACCTGGGGAGGGCAAGGCGTGGGGTCTGCCAGCATCCTGGAGACTGGGGGTGGGTGTCTGGCTCCCCTCCCCCATCCCAGGGTCCTGCACTTAGTAGATGCTCCGTGAAGGATAACAGTCCCTCCCCTGACCACGGACCCTCCCCACTCCACCTCTGTCAAGTCCTCTCTGAGGCCTGAGCATCTCGCCACTTCCCAAGGCCTGGGGTCCCTGGACCAGAGAGGGAAGGGATTTGTCCAAAGCAGCTATTAAAGGTCAGGATGGAACCAGGCTCCAACTGACCCCTAGGTATTCACTTATGAAAAGGGAGGAAAAAACCAAGGCTGGGGGGAAAAAAAAAATAAAACCCACACCATACAGTGGATGCATTACGGAGGCGGGACAATAGATGATTTTTTTTTTTTCTTTTTCTACAATGAAATATTCATAGGCTCCACTCTGTTGCCGGGGCCTAGTGAGGAAGGCTAGGGCTCTGGCGTCAAGCAGATGCAGGGTCCAATTCTAGCTGGACCACTTACTAACGGGGGCGACTGAGCGGGCTACTTGCCCTCTCCCAGCCTCTATTTTCTCATCTGTTCAATGGGGACAGAAGCCCCTGTTGGGGTGAGTGGGTCAGGCCCAGTGTACAGTAGGCGCGCAGCAAGTGCCAGCCTGGGCGCATGACACCCCGCATTCTTGCCACCTGCCCGGCCGCCAGTGGGAACTTGGGACGCCCCCACGTGCCAGACGCTGGTGCAGGCGGGCGCCGGGCTCCCG
>NW_006399836.1:2180823-2193397 GCF_000299155.1 Elephantulus edwardii | reverse complement strand
GCAGCTTATGGGGGTTAGGCCCATCCCACCCCATCCTCGGCTGTAAACCCCCACCATCAGAGCGGCCCATTCCACCTCCACCTTCCTCTGTGCAATTCCCCCCTATCAGAACGCCCTATTCCGCTCCCATCTCCCTCTTCACAACCCCCTCCCCAAAGCATCCGAAAGGCCTGTTCCACCCCATCTTCTTTCAGAGGCCCCTCACCATTCAGCGGGCCCACCCCACTGTAGAAACCCTCACTCACGATGGGACACACACAGAGGGCCCATCCCACTCTACAAACCCCCCACCACCCGCTGGAACCATTCTGCCTCTGCTTCCCCCTTCTGAAACACTTCTCAATCAACCAGCCTGTTCTGCCCCAGCTCCCCTTTCACAGACCCCCACCATCCAACCTCCCCAACCCCCCTTTCACAGACACCCCTTCTTTTAAGCGGCATGCTCCTCTCCCACACACCCCCTCATCACCACCTCTGCCCTTGGATCAGAAACTTGGCCTGTGAGCCTGACCGCCTTTAGCTTTGCATAGTTTGACCCCCACGGTATATTTTGTTTTTAATTAGAATTCATTCCCAGCACTTAAAAAGCGGGAATTTTCACATAAGACCCCACATTGCCAGTGTCTTTGGAAAATAGGCTGCTCTGGCAGGAGCCTCTCCTTCCCGCATTGCCACTTGGCAGCTGTCCTGCTAGCAGCTGCCCCAGTGCCCACCGGGCCCACCTGCCTGCCCTCAAGGTGTGAGCGTCACAGCATCTTTGCTGGTCCTCTCGTGGAGTGGCCACCCCCACCCCACAGAGCCCCTGTCTGGAGAAGCCTCTAGCCCTGCACTCCCCTGTGGTCACCCTGTCCCATCTCTGCCCTCATAGCCTCCAGGAGGTGATGGCGTCTGCCCCTCTGCCCAGCCCACTGGCCTCTGCAGCGGCTGCGCTGTCACCACAGGGCTGCTGGCTGGCTGGCCTCCCTCCATCTGTGCTCAGGGCCTGGCCCACAGTAGGCGCACAGGAGGTGCTGGCGGAGCAGCTAGAGAGCGCAACGGGGACTGGGATTCCGAGAGGCAGCCTGGGCCACGGCAGGCGCAGGGCACCCATCCCTGCAGCTGGTGTTCATTTAAAAAGCCCCAAATGTTCACTCAGGGCGGCAGTCACCAACCAAGGAAGCTAATGATTTCCACGCTTCATCTTTCTCCACCTTAATCCCACTGCCAAGGCCTCGGGGCCTCCGCTGCTCTCAGACTGGCATCAGATTCTCCCAGGAGGCACAGCCGGCCGGGGTCGTGTCCCAGAGGACCCAGAGGCAGGGCACTGCCAACGCAGGGACATAGTCCTGCGGGCAGCAGTTGGCCTGCACCTTCTGGGAATGTAATGGCCAGATGGCCCTCCCTGGGCCAGCACAGCCCTAAAAAGCCCCAGGCTGGCCACTTGGGTAACTCTCTCTTCTCACTGCGTCCTGAGTAGAGGACAAGGCCAGAGCCAGGCCCAGGCTGTCCCTCTCTGGCCACCAGATGTAGGCTGTTACTGTTGTGAAGCTCTGTTGTGTCGGTTCCAAGTCAGAGTGACTCCGTGATGACAGAACAAAACCGCACCTCCGCACAGTGTCTGCTGTGCCTGTGCCCACTGCTGCACCTACCGTACCAGCCCGTGTCACTTACTATGGTGACACAGCTCCTCAAGGGGCTTCCTATCATTCCCCCACCCCACCCCAGATTCTAACAAGTACTAACGTCCTTCTCTGGGGACTGGTTCTTTCTGGTAACGTCCAGAGCACCGGAGAAGTCTCACCATTCCTGCCTCTAAGTTGCATCCTGGCTACTAATGCCTATCACACGATCCCACTTTCTAGGAAAAGAAGCAGCTTCAGAGAGGGTGGCCTTGCCAAGGTCACAAGGCTGGTGGGGTCCAAAGCTGGGGGCTTGTGTGACACTCTCCAGAGTGCCCCTGCCTCTCACAGGAGGAGATCCTTCAGGATGGGATGCAAAGCTAAATCCAGCAGGTGGGATGAGTGCGCAGTGAGGACACACCTCACCTGGGCCCCTGAGCTGGCTTCTCAGGTCCTCATCTCACTCATTCCTGAGTCCCGTATACCTTGGCAAAGGCCCAGGATCCTGTCCTCACCTCCTCAACATCCCCTCAACACAGTGACCACAGAGCTGGAAAACTCAGCTTCTCAGTCTTGTTCTTGCCATCGAGTCGAGTATGACTCATAGTGACCCAGTGATCAACAGATCTGAACTCTGTCCTGTCCCGTGCCATCCTCACAATCTCTGACACTCCCAACTGCTTTGCTGCAGTCACTGCATCAATTTACCTGGCAGAGGGTCTTCCTCTCCTTGGTTGTCCCTCCACCCTTTCCAAGCTTAATGTCCCTCTCCAAGGAACAGCTTCTCTGAGCAACATGCCCAAAGTATGTGAGACAAAGCTTCATCATCTTTGCCTCCAAGGAGCTCTCTGGCTGCACCTTCTCCACAATATATCTATTTGTTCTCAAGGCCATGGAGATTCAGTACTCTTCTCCAGCACCACAGTTCAAAGGCATCAATTCTTCATCTGTAATTCTTAGTCATTGTCCTACTCTCAGATGCATAGCAAGTGACTCAAAAGACCATGGCCTGAACCTTAGTTTTCAAACTGACATCACTGTTCCTCAATAATTGAGAAAGATCCCTCCCCGACTAGGTTTTCCCAGTGCACTGCATCTCCTGATCCCTCAGCTTGGTGCCCTGCACAAGCTGTATGCTACCTTACTGAGTCTCAGTGTGCCAACCTGCCAAATGGGTCAACAGCCTCAGCTTCTATGAAAAAGGCACCACACTGACAGGGAGGAGGCAGCTTGTTGCCTGAGTTGTCACTCTTTCCCCAGGTATCAGCCCTCAGCCCCCTCCCCTCTGTGCCAGGCCTTGGCCTTGCCCATACTGTTCCCACCCTTGGAATAACTTCACTGTCTTTTCAAAATTCAGGCCTCCTCAATGAACAATTCAGACCGCGCATGTCAGGTGTTCAGAGATGAGCCAGCCTGGGTCTGACTCCTGAATTCTCGTTCCTGCTCCGGGCCTCGGTTTCCTTCCCTGTAAAAAGCACAGGGGCTGGTCAAGAGTGACTGGCATCAGAGACTGTCCTGGGATGATGGGTGCAGAAGCACTGAGCAGAGCTTATGACCTTGTTGAGAGTGAAAAGAGCAGGGGGGCGGGGATGAAGATCACGGGCTCTTGGGGCACATCCCAGGTCCACTGTCCCAGCTCTGTGCCCTTGGGGAAGTTACTTGACTTCTCTAGGCCTCACTTTCCCCATCTGTAACTTGGGGGTATTCATAATTCCCACCTCATTGCTTGTGCTGAAGTTTAGAACAGTGCCTGAGTAGGTGTCAGCATACACCTTGTGGGCATGTTCCTCGTACGGCTGGGACTGAGAAAGGCCACCTGCCCCAAGCTCAAACAGATCCGCTTGCTTGCTGTCCTCCCGCGGCCAGAGCATAATTTTTCACTCAGTAAATAATCAGGCCGCATTTCATATCCCACTTGTGCCGTCTGCCAGCTGGGGTCTTCGGGCCCAGCCTCGACTTTCTCAGCTGTCAAATGGGCACGTGGCCGTAGCTGCAGCAGCTTCCCCTAGTGCTATGCCCCTCATCAGCTCCAGGATCGAGGGCAGGCAAGCCCCACAGGGCCCTGGGCCCAGCCCCACACGGTGGTCAGTTGAGGGCATCAAGCCTGGGATGGCCTGGCCTACAGACCCCAGACAGTGGTGACTGGTACAGTGGGTGGGGGAGGGCGTGGAGAGATGACGAAGCATGCCCCTCAGGGCCTGTGACTATCCCAGAGGCCAGGAGGGGGACGGGGTCCCACCCAGAGAGAGAGTAAGGGACCCTCAGAGAGGCCAGCTGAGCAGGGCGCACCTGTTGGCTGTGACTGGTAGTGAGGCCCTCCCTGCCCCTTGCCTGTTCCTTCTGCCAAGCAGTGATGAGACCCATGAAAGCAACACAGCGAGGACACAGGACCCGAAGATTCTAGGATGCAGAGAGGCCCCTGAGACATTCGTCCCCTTGAACACAGAGGGTGGCCAAACCGTCTCCCTGCTATCCCCTACTCCCTCCCACCGCTCCAGTCACACTGGGCCCTGGAGCCCACACACCTCAGGGCCTTTGCATACGCTGATCCTTCTACATACAAGACATCTTTGCCCAGAACTTGCTCTGTGTGTGTGTGTGGCCTTTGCAACCCCGAGGGGCCTTTCCATGCCCGGCTTCACCAGCTCCCAGCCCCTGTGCTCTGCTCTCTCTATTCTGAACATTTTTATTCACCTGTTGACTATCTTCACTCTCCTCTGGCCCCTATGGGAGCAGAGTTCTCTATGGTGAGCATTTGGGTCTGACTGAAGGGACGCTGGGTGCACAGTGGGTTAAGTACTGGTGAGGGCTTATAACTGAAACCTCGGCAGTTCAAACCCTCCGGCTGCTGCCGGGCTGAGGAGGAGGCCTGTTCCATAAAGCTACAGGCCTCAGAGGGGCTGGAGGTCATTTCCCTCACCTCCTGCAGGGCAGCTGTGAGTCTGACGTGGGTTTGAAGGGGCCGTAATCCCAGCACCCAGAGGAGTCCCAGTACTCCTCCCAGGAGGTGCCCAACAAGCGTTTACCTGCCCCTGAGGAAGAGGAGTGGATGGCAGAGACCCCTCTCCGGGGGCAGCTGCTGCCCCTTGCTGTCTCCCCACCCCAGCCTGGCGGGCTCCCCATCTGCAGCCAAGAAGCATGTCTCCATCTGACTCACAGCTCATTCCAGAGCTGCCTGGTGACACGGACAGCCCCCGCAGGCCCGGGGAGGCCCCGCTCCACCACAGCAGATGCCGCCGGGGACTCCCTGCCCGGAGCCGCCTACCTTGGCCTGCCTGGGCCCGGAGGGGCTTCCAGGCTGAGCCCAGGATGGCATCTGGGGGCTGGGCTCTGTGCGCCTGGCACTCCCCCACGACAGTTTACAAAGTGCGTTCACAGACATTATCACGTCGGCTCCTAAACGCCCCCTAAAACCACAATAAATCTCTCGCTCAGGCTCCGGAGCCCACAGTCAGCGAGCAGAGGGCCTCAGGCCGGAGCCTGCCAGCTGGGGCGGTGGGCGGGTGGTAGCCCCGCTGGGGGAACACAGTACAAAGCCCAGAGGCCACTCCAAAAGACAAGCTTCAGCCTTCCGTGTGAGCCGGACCCAGACAGCTTCTGGACAGCGGCCTGGCGCCTCCAGGCAGGGGTCGGGGTGTGGACCGAGGGGCAAGAAGAGGCCAGGAGGGGGCCCTGGCTAGTACTTGGGAGAGCATTAGAGAGAGGGGTTGAAGGCATGAACCAGCATAAACCAGCCCAGAGACAGTCTGCCAGCTGGCTTCTCATCTCACTCCTCCTTTTCCACGCCAGCCCAGAGTTCCTTCCCAATGTGCCAGGCCTTGCACAAGCCATTCTCGGCCCTGGATCACCTTTGCCACCTTTTGGAAATCCACATAACCCTGAAGGACCATTAGAACCCCTCACCAGAGACCCTCGCACCCTGGTCCCCCAGCTGGGCCTACACTCCCTCCTCCCCAGGCTCCAGCCTCTCCCCCCCATCCCCCCCCCCAGGACAGCACCAGTGACCACAAGAGCATCTAGCAGGGGTGCCAGACGGTGAATGACAGGATCACAAGCAGGGTAGGCAGCTGGGGACCAGAGGAGGAGGAGGGGTGCCTTCCACATGGCGTGACAGGCCCAGCCCGCACCATCCCGTCTGTACTTTCCGTTCAGCTCCGTCTAGGCAGCCACCAAGAACGTCCCTCATCCCACCCGCTGAACACATGAGCCGAATCAGCCAGAGGCCGTGGTGGGGTTCTGTTTTCTTACCATTTCCCTTGATTCTCAAAGTTACAGAAGCTCAACTTACACCCCGTGGAAAGTTCAGAGAAGTTTAAGTAAGCAGGGCGGGAGGGCCTGGCCCGGGGGGCTGTGGCGGCCCTGGCAAGCGGCCCTCCCGCAGCCCAGCAGGCCCCAGTCTTCCCTCCTCTGCCTGCCGCCAGCCGCGAAGCCGCAGGCCTGACCCCTGGGCCGCAGAGGTGGCTACGCTGTCACAGCAGGCCTGTGGCTGTGTCCCAATGGGCCTGGAGCAGCTGGTGACTTCTCTGCAGTCAACTCTGAAGGTCCCAAGATATAACCCAAGTGCAGGGCCACACTGAGGCCCTGGGGGTGGGGGGGTAACCAGGTGTTAGTGGAGAGGTCACCTTGTGGTACTTGCAGCTGACCGAAGCAGCAGAAACCAGGGAGCTGGGGGGCGGGGGGGGAGTGCAGACAATTCATAGGACAAGTGTCCACCCTCCCAGGGGACACTGGAGGCCTCGAGTGAGATCTTCAAGGTCACACCTTGCCCTTTGGCCTGGCACCCCGGCCCCTTACTCCTGGACCTCAGCTCCTCCTCGACACTCCCAGTTTCCGCCTCGTCCTCACATTTCCCAGCCCTTGACTCGGTTCTTCTCATGGCATCATTGTCTGGCAACACCCCACCTGCACGCTGAGCTCTCGAAGGTCCAAGTTGTTCCTCTCCTGACACTCGGGTCCTCTGCACATCCAGCATCAAGTTCACCGCCTTTTTCTACAGACTAAGATTCACCTAGAAGTTTAGGGTCATGTTCAATGCTGCTCAGACCTCAGAGGGGACTGGCAGGGCAGGAAGACTCAGCCCAGACAGCAAATTAAACCCTGCTCTGAAATGTGGATTTAGGGGCCAGCACAAAGCCTTTAGATGCCCTTCATGTTTGAGACACAAGAATGAGAGGCTGAGTGGAAAAGACAGTCCTGGGGAGCCAGAGAACAGGAAGTGGTCCCACCCCCAGGAATGACTACCCCTGTCTTCCCACGTTCCTATGCCTCCATGGACCAACTCACCAAATCTTTCCCAACCCTGGTCTCTGCTGTGTTGATCAGAGAGGTTAGAAAGTTGTCCTGAGGCCACACAGCATACGTGGGGCTCAGGGTCTCCTCTCCCCACTACCATTCTCAGCTCTCAGTACTGGCGAGGGCAGAAAGGAACACTGCTGTGTGGGGCAGGACGACACTCGCCCATTAGCCAGCAGAGTCCCAGAGGCCTGCCCGGAACTGCAGACACATACTGCACGCAGGAGCTCCAGCTGCCTCGAGCTGAGGCTCCGGGGGTGGGCACCGACCTTCAGGCCCCTTTACCCCTTCCCAGGGCCTTCTCCTGCACTTAACACAGAGTCCCACCTGCTTCACACCAGATGCAAGCAAGAACTCCCATAGGTCCACCATGGGACCACAGAGGACACGTGTCAGCCTTCAAGAGCTTAGGGGAGGCCATGGCTTCCCAGACGTGACACTGAGAGTACAAGCAATAAAAGGGGAAAAAAGAAAGACTGTGACGTCAGTGAAGACGAAGTTTGTGCTGCCAGTTCAGAACACCTCAACTCATAAAGTGTAAATAAACCCCTCACAGGAGAATTTGAGGGAGAATTTGCAAATCATCCATCTGATTAAGGGGCTTGTATCCTGTGTATACAACCAAGGGAGATGATGAAGCTTCGTCTCACATACTTTGGACATGTTGCTAGGAGAGGCTATTCCTTGGAGAGGGACATCCTGCTTGGAAAGGTGGAGGGACGGCGAAGGAGAGGAAGACCCTCGAGGACATGGATTGACACAGTGACCGCGGCAATGGACTCGAGTGTGCCAGGGATGCGGAGGAGGGCACAGGGTAGGGCAGGGCTCAGATGTGTCGTTCACAGGGCTACTACGAGTCATACTTGACGGCACCTAATAACAACAACAACAAAATCCCCGACACCTCATAACTCAATGGTCAAATAACCGATTTTAAAATGGGTGTAAGAGCCGAATCCACAGCCCTGCAAAGATGGTGCACAAATGGCCCAACAAAAGAAGCTTGGCAGGACCACTGGTGTTAGGTTCTCGCCAGTCAGTTCTGACTCACAGCGGCCTGATGTATAGCAGCGCGCGCACACACACACACACACACACACACACACACACTCACACAGATCTGTGTCATCCTCACAGCCACCGCAGACCTGGCTGCAGCCCCCGTGTCGATCTACCTGGTTGAACCTTCCTCTCTTCCACTGACCCTCTACCGAGCACAGTGTCTTTCTTCTCCAGGGACGAGTCTCTCCTGCTAACAACGTGTCATCATCCTTGTTTTTAAGGGACTCTCTGGCGGCACTTCTCACAAGACACATCGCTTGGTTTTGGTTTTAGTCCACCTAACCCAAAGGCAGTACCTCTCCCATGGTCCAAACCCTCTAACGGCTCCAAGGAAGACGGGCGATCTCCTCCTGTTGTGCAACGTACAGTTTCCGAAAGCCTGCTGGAGGGACACTTATGAGTCGGTTCTGACCCAACTTTGAATCACTAATACCACAATTCAAAGCATCAAAACTTCTTCAGTCTTCTCTAGTCACTGTTCAACTTTATTTTTTTTTATTAATTATGAGACTCAATATCAAGAAAATAAAGATTTCTCACCACTGGTCCGATTAGCAGCATCAGAATGGATGGTGAAGAGATTGAGATTGTTCACAGCGTTAGTTTGCTTGGCTCCACAGTCCACACTCTTGGCCCCAGCAGTCAGGAAATTAAAAGATGTATTGCGATGGGAAAGTCTGTAGTTAGAGACCTCTCTAAAGTATTGAAGAGCAACGAAGTCAGTCTAGAGACTAAAGTATGCCTGATACAGGCTATGGTCTTTGAAGTCATTTGCTATGTGTCAGAGAGCTGGACAATGACTAGGAATGACAGAAGGAGAATTGATGCCTTTGAGCTGTGGTGTTGGAGAAGATTATTAAATATACCATGGATTGCTAGGAAAACAAACAGGTTTGTCCTGGAAAAGGTGAAGCAAGACTGTTCCTTGGAGGCAAGGATTCTTTTTTTTTCTTGTGTGTGTGTGTGTGTGTGTGTGTACCATCAAATCGGATCTGACTGGTACAGGAGGAGATTGCCCCTCCTTCTCCAGCAAAGCATCTGGTGGATTTGAACCGTGTACCTCTGGGATTGCAGTGCAGCTTCTTGCCACTAGGCCACCAGAGCTCCTTAAAAGGCAAGGATTCTGAAGCTTCATCTGACACCTTTGGACATTTTGCAAGGAGGAACCAGTCCTTGGAGAGGTACGTCATGCTTGCAAGGGTGGAGGGACAGTGCAGGAGAGGAAGACCCTCGATGAGATGGATTGATTCAGTGCCTGGGATGTTAGGGATAGGTGTGTCAGAGACAATAAGGTTGGCACAGGATAGAGCAGGGTTCATAGCTGTTGTACACAAGGTCTCTATGAGCTGGAGTCTACTCGACGGCACATAACAACAACAACAACAATCCAGGGTTTCTCCTGCACCTGCTTAAATGGATGTTTGTTCTAGCAATCTATGGTATAGTCAACACTCTTCTCCAGCACCACAACTTGATGGCATCGATTCTTCTTCTATCATCTCTAGTCGTTGTCCAGCTCTCTGATACATAACAAGTAAGATCATGAAGACCATGGCCTGGATTGGGCACACCTTAGTCTTCAGACTGACATCGTTGCTCTTCAGTACTCTGGAGAGATCCCTGACAGCAGCTTTTCCCAGTTCAATTCATCTTTTGATTTCCTGGCTGCTGGTACCAAGAGTGTTGACTGTGGAGCCAAGCAAGCTGAAGCTTTCATCAGTCTCAATCTCTTCACCATCCATCATGATGCTGCCGGCCCAGTGGTGAGAATCTTTCTTTTCTTGATGTTGAGCTTCAATCCATATTGAAGACTACAGTCCTTGGCCTTCTACAGCAAATGCCTCAGGTCCTCCTCAGTTTCAGCAAGTAAGGTTGTGTCACCTTCATAAGGCAGGTTACTGATGAGTCTTCTTCCTCAAATCAAGATGCTACATTCCTCCTCATAGAGCCCAGCCTCCCAGATGACCTATATACCACATATGGATTGAAAGGCATGGAGATAGGACACATCCCCGGCATACACTTTTCCCGATTTTGAACCATGCAGTGTCTCCCTGCTCTGTTCTGACCACTGCCTCCTGGTCCAAGGATAGGTTTCACATAAGCACAATCAAGTGTTCTGGCATTCCCATTCTTCTCCGTCAGCCACAGTGTGTTATGTATATATAACAGAGAGAGAAAAAATAATCTGGTGGCCTGGTGCTAAGAAGTTGAGCTGTCAACCCAAAGGTATGTGGTTCAGATCCACCAGTTGCTCACCTGGAGAAGCATGGGTGATCTCCTCCTGTGTAATTTACAGCCTCTGAAAACCTGCTGGAGGGTCACTTCTGACTTGATGGTACACAACAACAAGAAGTAGACTTGGTGTGATAGGTCAAATGCGCCACCTGCTCCCCAGGAGAACGATGAGGACACCCCCTCCTGTAGAGATTCCCAGCCTTGCAAACCTGATGGAGGGCCCCACGAGTGGAAGCTGACCCCATGGTCGTGAACTCGTGTCTTGGTGTACGGAGGGGGCAAGGGGCCTGCTCCTAAGGGGTATTCTGTAGAGTGATGAACTTCCAGAACCTTCTGGTGGTGATGGCTGCAGAATATCATCAATGTGCTAAAAAAACACTGAATTGAATGTGTCAGTAGGTCAATTTTATGACACGTGAATTCTATCTCAATAAAGTAGTCCTAAGTACAGATTGACTGTGTCAATCCACCTGGTTGAATGTCTTCCTCTCCTTCGCCGCCCCTCCGCCCTCCCAAGCACATTGTCCCTCTCCAAGGAAGACAAAAATTCTCACCACTGGACCAATCGGTAGCATCAGGATGGATGGCAAAGAGATTGAAATTGTTCACAGCTTCAGTTTGCTCGGCTCCAGGGTCAACACTCTTGGCACCAGTAGCCAGGAAATAAAAAAACGTATTGCGATGGGAAAGTCTGCGGTTAGGGACCTCTCCAAAATACTGAAGAACAACAGTGTCTCTCTGGAGACTAAGGTCCGCCTGATACAGGCCATGGTTTTTGCAATCACTTGTTATGCATCAGAGAGTTGGACAATGACTAGGGAGGATAGGAGAATTGACACCTTTGAGCTCTGGTACTGAAGAAGAGTATTGAATGTACCATGGACTGCCAAGAAAACAGACAGATTCACCCTAGAGAGGGTTAAACCAGGCTGCTCCTTGGAGGCAAGGATTCTGGGGCTTCGTCTGACATACTTTGGAGACATGTTGTAAGGAGAGACAGGTCTTTAGAGAGGGATATCATGCTGCGTAGAGTGGAGGGACAGCGCAGGAGGGGAAGACCCTCTATGAGGTGGATTGATTCAGTGACTGGGGTACTCGGGATGGGTTTGTCAGAGGCAATGAGATTGGCACAGGATAGAGCACGGTTTAGGGCTGTTGTACATAGGGTTGCTATGAGTCACAAACAACTCGACGGCACATAACAACAACAACAGCAACAGCAACATGCTCAAAGTCTGTGAGATGAAACTTCATCACTGCAGCAATGAGCTTGAGTGTGTCAGAGACTGTGAGACGCCACAGGATAGGGCAGGGTAGACAGGGCTCAGAACTGTTGTCCACAGGGTCTCTATGAGTCATACTTGATGGCACTTTATAACAGCACCCCAAAGTACCGAGTGTCCCACCCCTCAGACTCACAGGAGCAAGCCGGCCCACCTGTCCCTCCTCAACAGTGTCCTCTCAGTGGGATGAGAAGCAGTGGCGAGAACCAGGGGCCTGGTTTCTCCTATGAGTGCAGCTCACTCCTGCCTCAGGACTTCTGCTCTGGCTGTTCCTTCCACCTGAGATGCTTTTCCCTGTCCTCTTGGTCACTCTTCGGAGATCGGCTCACACACCCTTTCCTCAGAGTCCACACCTGGAACTGACCCTGTGTCCTCTCTCACAGCTCCTAGGCTTTGACGAGAGCCCAGTGCCAGCACGGAGGCAGTGCCACCTGAGTGCAGTGCATGCAGGAAGCTCAGTGCGGGGCTGGACGTGCGGAAGGAGGGGTCCACACGTGGGTGATGGGAGTGTGGGGCTGGACGTGCGGAAGGAGGGGTCCACACATGGGTGATGGGAATGTGGGTGTGGAGGGGAGGGCCTTACTGCCAGACTGCCCAAGGTGAGGGGAAATGGGCAAGCTCCAGGAGAGTGACAGGCCAGACTTGAGTTCTAGAACAATCCCTTTCACTAACGTGTGGGGATGGACCAGCATAGGCTGTGGGAGGCCAAGAGGAGGCCACAGCCTCCGTGTAGGCCTGGGGAGGCAGAGGCTGACCCAGGCCACACCAGTGGGGCAGTAAGAAACACTGGGAACAATGTGGGAGCCAAAAATCTTCATATCTCGAGGGCAGTACCATTAAAGGTGAGGGATCCCAAGATGACGCCAGGTTCTGGTGGTGAGAATAGATGGGTTGGGGTACTTCCTGAGGCAGGAGCACTGCAGGGTAACATGGCAGGAGGGGAGGAGGGATGGAAGGAAGGGAGGAGGGATGGCCAGAGGGGAGGAGGGATGGCAGGAGGAGAGGGGGGCTGAGAGGAGGGGAGGAGGGATGGCAAGAGGGGAGGAGGGATGGAAGGAAGGGAGGAGGGATGGTAGGAGGGGAGATGGGGAGGAGGGATGG
>NW_006399836.1:2179304-2180217 GCF_000299155.1 Elephantulus edwardii | reverse complement strand
GAGGGGGGCTGAGAGGAGGGGAGGAGGGATGGTGAGTGGAGAGGAGGAGGGAGGGAGGTGGAGGCCCAGCCCCACCATGTCCATCCACTCCAGCCCTGATGCTCCCTAGATATCCCACACCCCACACCTCAGCACCCTCTCCTGGCCAAGGCGGCCCGAGAGCCCCCTGCCTGCCCTCCTGCTGCTGCATCTGATGGGCAGTGAGCTGCCAGCTCTGGGGTTACCTCCCCCACTTCCCACCCCAACGCCCTTGCCCTTTTCTTTTTTTCTTTCTCGCCCTTTTCTTTTTTTGTCTCCGCCTCTCCCTCCCTGATCCTTTTCTGGAACCCAAACCAGGAGGCCTGACCCGATCAGAAGCTGTTCATATGATCACTTCAATTGCAATAACTTAGAAACGTGTAATAATCAAGTCACGTTGTAGTCACAAACTTGTCAAGGGCCTTTAAATGGGAAAAGACCAAGAGCATCCCAGAAAGCCCTACCTGGCCACCTGTACTCTAGATGTCACTTGTGGTGAAGGTGAGTCCGGTCCAAACAGCCTGGAGGCGAAGAAAGTGTAAGTTCATGTCCATTCCTCCAGTGCCCAGGACAGTGCCTGATACTATGGGGTGCTGAGGCAAGGCTGGGAGAGTGAGAGGGGGGAAGACCAGTGGATGGGGGAGGAACAGTGAAACTATATATATCGGAGGATGGAGAGTTAGTGACTAGGAGAAGGATGGCAGGTAAATAAGAGGAGGCAGAAGGGAGGAAGGATGGCGCGTGGACGAGAGGGAGCACGGTGAGTCTTCAGTGGTGAACCAGAGCAGGGATGGCCAATGGATGGGAAGTGCAGCAGTGGGATAGAAGGAGGGAGGTGGGCAGAGGGGAGGAGGGAGTGTGGGAGGAGGAAAGAAAAGATGGTGAGTGAAGGGAA
>NW_006399836.1:2175713-2177909 GCF_000299155.1 Elephantulus edwardii | reverse complement strand
GTAGGAGGGGAGGAGGGATGGCAGGAGGGGAGGAGGGATAGTAGGAGGGGAGGAGGGATGGCAGGAGGGGAGGAGGGATAGTAGGAGGGGAGGAGGTATGGGAGGAAGGAAGAAGGGATGGCAGGAGGAGAATGGGGCTGGGAGGAGGGGAGAAGAGGAGGAGGGATGGTGAGTCGAGGGGAGAAGGGAGGGAAATAGAAGGGAGAAGGAAGATGGATGGAAGGGAGGAGATCTGGTGAGCAGATGGGAGGAGGGATCGCAGGTGGAAGGGAGAAGGGAGGAAGAGGAAAGAGGAGCGAGTGTGAAGGAGGCAGGGTGGAAGAGAGTGAGTTCAGATGGATGGACAGATGGATGGATGCATAGGGATGAGGGAAACTCAAGGCCACTTTAACCTCAGAGGACAGACCTTCCTAGACTGAAGTGGGATCCGTACAGCCCCCAGAGCTGCCAGGAGGCAGTAAGCCCTGACTCTGTAAACCACAGAGACTGTCACGCCCGGCCTCTCATGACCAGGACCCCTGTCGCTCACCAGACCTCATCCCAGCCACTCAGGCCCTCACCTCCCTTAAGGTCTCAGTAGGTTTTCCAGCACATGGACTGGGATGCTCTGTTGTCATCCTCAATGCCTCTCCTCTCCTGACACTTTCAAAGGTCAGCAAATCCAGCTGATCCTTTCCAGCAGCCTCCTGCAGGGGGTCCCTGCTCCTGCCCTTCCTAACTCAATTCAGGTTGGAGATCCCCCAAAGGGGAGCCAGGAGTCTGGTCCCTCTCTGTACCACATCCCTGGCTCTCGCTCCAGCCTCGCTGGCCTCCTAGCTCTTCCAGGCTATTCCTGCCCAGCTCTTCCCTAGAACATGACCTTTTCCAATCGCTCACCTCCAGCACTCTGTGCTCAGAGGCCACTTGCTCTCTCTCACCTCCGTCAACACACTTATGATGGGGGTGGGGAGAACCCACTTCTGCAACTTCCCACTTTGTTTCTCCTTAGCACTTAGTGGGAGCAAAATAAACCCCCAACACACTTCCCTGCTCAGTCACGCGGTCCGTCTGTCTCCCTCCATTAGAACCGATCTCTCTGTGAGCGGTGGGGGGGGGGGGGTTCTATGTTAGATCCGCTCCTGTTTCTCCACCACGCATGTGATAACTTGGAGTGAGCGAGAGAATGAATGAACTCGTTGTTGCCTGGCCTTGTCCCTCCCGGTGGACCTGGTCTGGGCCCACTGTCCACACTTGACCCTGCCTTTATCCTCTTCTAGCTTCCCATCAGCCCCGTGAGCCCCTCGCCCTCCTGTCCAGGCCTGTCAGGAGCCATGCCTCTGTCCCTCCTGGAGGACTCCAGGCAGGTGGGGTGCACACTAACATGCGACCCCAGAGTGGGCTGGCCCATCTCCCCATGTGGTTCAAGAACCCTCCCCAGCTGAACTCGGGTGGGAGGCCACCTCTGACTGCCACCCCTGACCAATGTCACTTTGCATCTCTCCTGCTCATTTCTCTTTCCAAGCCTCAACATTTTATTTTTTTTCCAGCTGAAGCTCAGATCCAGCCTGGCTGGGAAGACAGAAAGATCAGGCTGGGGTCACGGCCACTGGACAGATGAGGGGACTGTTCGTAGCTCAGGGAGTTGCCTGGGGTCCTGGAGTGAGGCTCCAGGCTTCCCTGGATGGTCATGAGGGAGCCGAGGCCTTCCTCACCACCTGACTGGGCCAAAGGTGGCTGGGGACACTGAAGTGGGGTGGGGAGTCCCCAGGCTCCATCCGACTTCACGGATGATGGACTGACGCAGGTGCCAGAGCTGACAGCTCAGAGACCAAGACGAATCGATGAGCAGTGACAGCTCAACCTGGAGCACGTCCCCGGGACTCCACGGGGGGTTGTGGTTGTGGAGATGACGCAAGACGTGGTTCCTGAGATCCAGTCGAGCTTACAGACTGCTGAGCACAGTGGCAGGGGCCGTGCTGATGCCCCGGGGCAAAGCTCTGCTCTCCAAAGTTCACACCAACCCTGACACCAGCTGCCCCTCCCACGTCGCCTCTCTGCTGGGTTCAAGTCACTGCAATGGTCACACAGACATCATGGACCACAGTGAGTACGCTCACGGTTAAGGGGTTTACAGAGGAACAGGGTACCAATGAGAAGCAGGATCAACTGGCTACCGCTCAGGATCAGGACCAGGGGGAGGGAGGAAGGGAGAGGGAG
>NW_006399836.1:2140158-2175563 GCF_000299155.1 Elephantulus edwardii | reverse complement strand
CTGGGGCCCCAGGCCTTCCACCATCTCCAGTGACACAGGCTGCCCTGCAGCACAGCTCTCTTGGGAAGGTCCTTGCGTATCTCTCTCTGTCTCTCTCTCTCTGTCTCTGTCTCTCTCTCTGTCTCTTTCTCTCTCTGTCTGTCTCTCTGTCTCTCTCTCTCTGTCTCTCTCTCTGTCTCTCTCTCTGTCTCTGTGTCTCTCTCTGTCTCTGTCTCTCTCTCTCTGTCTCTCTCTCTCTCTGTCTCTCTCTCTGTCTCTGTCTCTCTCTCTCTGTCTGTCTGTCTGTCTGTCTCTCTCTCTCTCTCTGTGTCTCTCTCTGTCTCTCTCTGTCTGTCTGTCTGTCTGTCTCTCTCTCTCTCTGTCTCTCTCTCTGTCTGTCTGTCTGTCTCTCTCTCTCTGTCTCTCTCTCTGTCTGTCTGTCTGTCTCTCTCTCTCTCTCTCTGTCTGTCTCTCTCTCTCTCTCTCTGTCTCTCTCTCTCTCTCTGTGTCTCTCTCTCTCTGTCTCTCTCTCTGTGTCTCTCTCTCTCTCTGTGTGTCTCTCTCTGTGTCTCTCTCTCTCTCTGTCTGTCTCTCTCTCTCTGTCTCTCTCTCTCTCTCTGTCTCTCTCTCTCTCTGTCTCTCTCTGTCTCTCTCTCTGTGTCTCTCTCTCTGTGTGTGTGTCTCTCTCTGTGTCTCTCTCTCTCTGTCTCTGTCTCTCTCTCTGTGTCTGTCTCTCTCTCTCTGTCTCTCTCTCTGTGTCTCTCTCTCTCTGTGTGTGTCTCTCTCTCTGTCTCTCTCTCTCTGTCTCTGTCTCTCTCTCTCTCTCTGTCTCTGTCTCTGTCTCTCTCTCTCTCGGCTTCCTCTCTTGCTTTTCCTCTGCTTTACATGAACGACTCCTTATCAATTTCAAGACATGGTCTCTCCTACTGGGGGACACAAATGGATCACCCCTCTCAGTAAGCCATGGACAATCCATTTGCAGGGATGTGGCGGTGGGGTACCCCTGAATTGGAACAGACCCAGAGCTGACCTTCCAGGCAGTTTTCAAAGGCTGTAAATCACACAGAGGAGATTACCCGTCTTTCTCCTGTGGAGCAGCTGGTGGATTAGAACACGCTTACCTTTGGGTTGGCAGCGCAATTACACTAAACCACCATTGCAAGGTAGGCTATACCCAGTCTCTAGTCGCTTCATCTGCACTGTCTACTGACCAATCCCTGCAAGCCTTGTACCAATCACAAGTCAAGCTGTAGCCCAGGACCAGAAAGAAATGATCAAGGCTCAAGTTGGTCCCAGTTTATCCAAGAAATCATTAATAAATTCTTTGGGGTAAAAAATTGGGTAAACAGTTTGTTGTTGTTGTTATGTGCTATTGAGTTGCCTGTGACTCATAGCGACCCTATGTATCCCAGCCCTAAACCCTGCTCTATCCTGTGCCAACCTTATTGTCTCTGATACACCTACCCCCATTACCCCAGTCACTGAATCAATCCATCTCATCAAGGGTCTTCTCCTCCTGCACTCTCCCTCCGCCCTCCCAAGCATGACGTCCCTCTCCAAGGACTGATTCCACCTTGCAACAAGTTTGTTTGTTTGTTGTTATGTGCCATCGAGTCGCTTGTGACTTATAGAGACCCTATGTACAAGAGCCCTAAATGCCATTCTATCCTGTGCCAACCTCGCTGTCTCAAACACACTCATTCCCACCACCCACTCACAGAATTGATCCATCTCATTGAGGGTCTTCCTCTCCTGCATGGTCCCTCCACTCTCCCAAACATGATGTTCCTCTCAGACGAAGCTTCAGAATCCTTGACTCCAAGGAGCATTCTGGCTTCACCCTCTGCAGGACAAACCATCCTGATGGCTTGAGACTTAGGCCATCAATCACATCAGGGGCTGGTCAATGGGAGACGGGTCTTGAATGTTGCAGGCAAAGGTAGGAAGGGTTGGTGGTGGAGTAGGTAAAGGGTAGATTTTAAAAAAAGAAGAAGAAACCCAACCAAACATGTAGCGGGGTGGGTAGCAACATTTTTCTAACTGGTAAATGTCTTTCATCTGCTCTTTTCTGTAGAATGCTTGTCTGTAAGATATTATTATATATATTTAAAAATTGAGACAGACTAGAAAGCATTGGCCATCCACTTCCGAAATTATAGACCTTCGAAAACCCTATGTACAATAGAGCAACAAGTTTAGGGAGAGGGAAAAAAGTCTCCCAAATTTAAAAAAAAAAAAGAAGCTGAAAGGCTATATAAGGAACTATGTGCCTATGGGGGAGTGCTGGTGGCCTAGCGTTGAGGCCTGGCTCTGCCAACTCAAAGGCAGGCAATTCAAATCCACCAGCTGCTCCTCAGGAGAAAGATGGTTAGTCTCCTGCTGTGCAGCTGACAGCCTCTGAAAACCCCAGCGGGTCAGCTACGCACTGGTTCCAGCTCAGTGACACACAATAACAACCACAACATGAGTACATGAGAAGGAGACATGGTGGTGCGGTAGTTAAAGTGCTGGATTGCTAACCTAAAGTCATTCGTTTGAAGCCATAAGCAGGAGAAAATGAGGTGGTCTTCTGTAAAGATTCACAGCCGTGGACACCTCCTGGGGCAATTCTACTCTGACAGGAGTCCTGTGAGTCTGCATCAACCAGACGGCAATGGTTCTGCGTTCCGGTTTATGTTTGTGTGCCTGAGGGTATGCATGTTGCAGTACGAGCTACTGGCCCTGGGACTCCTGCACTGACCACTACAGACCCCAGATCCACACCATCTCACTCCGCAGGTCGGGAGAGTGGTCTGGAGATGAGAAGAAGAGAAGGGAATTTGTCTAGACCATCTTGTTATTGTTATTATGTGCCGTCGAGTCGCTTGCGACTCATACAGCCCTAAACTCTGTTCTGTCTTGGGCCAATTGCAGTCTCTGACACACCTACCCCGATTACCCCAGTCACTGAATCAATCCACCTCATGGAGGGCCTTCCTCTCCTGCGCCGTCCCTCCACCCTCCCAAGCATGATGTCCCTTTCCAAGGACCTGTCCCTCCTTACAACATGTCCAAAGTATGTCAGACAAAGCCTCTGAATCCTTGCCTCCAAGGAGCAGCCTGGTTTAACCCTCTCCAGGAAGAATCTGTTTGTTTTCTTAGCATTCCATGGTATACTGAATACTTTACTCCAGCACCACACAGTTCAAATGCATCAATTCTCCTTCTTTCCTCCCTAGTCATTGTCCAACTCTCTGATGCATAACAAGTGATAGCAAAGATCATGGCCTGTATCAGATGGACCTTAGTCTCAAGAGAGACACCAATGCTCTTCAGAACTTGGAAAGGTCCCTAACAGCAGACTTTCCCATTGCAATACGATGTTTAATTTCCTGGCTGCTGGTGCCAAAAATGTTGAGTGTGGAGCCAAGCAAACTAAAGCTATGAACAATCTCAATCTCTTCATCATCCATCCTGATGCTGCCAATCAGCCCAGTCGTGAGAATCTTTGTTTTCTTGACCTTGAGTCTCAATCCATATTGTAGGCTGCAGTCCTTGACCCTCTGCAGCAAGTGCTTGAGGTCCTCCTCAGTTTCAGCAAGCAGGGTTGTATCATCTGCATAATGCAGATTGTTGATAGATCTTCCACCAATCCTGACCCCACAATTCTCCTCATAGAGCCCAGCCTCCCGGATAATCTGTTCTGCATACAGGTTGAAAAGGTATGGAGATAGGACACATCCCTGGCGTATACCCTTCCCAATTTTGAACCATGCAATGTCTTCTTGCTCTGTTCTGATGACTGCCTCCTGGTCCAAGTATAGGTTTCACATTAGAACGATCAAGTGTTCTGGGATTCCCATTTTTCTCAGAGTCAGCCACAGTTTGTTATGATCTACACAGTCAAATGCCTTTGCTTAATCAATGAAGCACAGATAGGCATTCCTCTGATATTCCCTGCTTTCAGCTAAGATCCGTCTAACATTAGCTACAATATCTCTAGTACCACAACCCCTTCTAAATCCAGCCTGGACTTCTGGCAGTTCTCTGCTGATGTGCTGTTCCACTCGTTTTTGGATAATCTTCAGAAGAATCTTGCTTGCATGTGAAATCAGTGCTATTGTTCTGTAGTTTCCACACTCAGTTGGTTTACCCTTCTTTGGAATGGGAACAAATATAGATCTCTTCCAGTCAATTGGCCAAGTGGTTGTTCTCCAGATTTCTTGGCACAACTTGGTGAGCACATCCAGGGCAGCATCTGTTAGCTGAAATATGTCAATTAGTATACCATCTATTCCTGGGGCCTTGTTTTTTGCCATGTCCTTCAAAGCAGCTTGAACTTCTTCCTTCACCACCATAGGCTCTTGCTCATATGTTGTTTCATGAAGTAATTCTGTGTCTGCCAATTCCTTTAGATACAGTGACTCAGTATATTCTTTCCATCTTCTTTTAATACTTCCTGGATCATTTCATATTCTGCCTAAAGCATCTTTGATTATAGCAACTCGAGGTTTGAATTTGTTCTTCAGTTCCTTGAGCTTAAGAAATGCTGAACAAGTTTGGCCCTTTTGATTAAGACCACCTAGGCTAGCAGGGGTTAACAGAGTCCAACCAACACGCCCCATGGCCAGGCCAGCCAGACCCAGGTGCAAATCTTGACTCATTTTAGGCAGGAAGTTCAGATCCTGAAAGCCTCAACTACACCATCTGCAAAATGGGTCTGATATTTATGCATCACCAGGTGATGTAAGATTAATATGGGAATCTCTTCTCACATGATTAACTGCCTCTGAAAACCCGCTGGAGGGTCAGCTATGAGTCAGTTCTGACTTTACGGTACAACAACACAACAATGGTGGTGGTGGTGGTTCTTATGTGCTATTAAGTTGCTTGCAACTCATAGCAACTCTGTGCACAACAGCTCTGAACCCTGCTCTGTCCTGAGCTAATCCTTATTATTTCTGACACACATACCCCCATTACCCTAGTCACTGAGTCAATCCATCTCTTCCTTTCTTGCATTGTCCCTACAACCTCCCGAGCTTGATGTTCCTCCCTGCAATATGCCCAAACAGAGCTTCAGAATCCTTGCCTCCAAGAAGCAGACAGGTTTCACCCTCTCCAGGATGAACCTGTTTGTTCTCCTAGCAGGCCATGGTATATTCAATACTCTTTCCCAGCACCACAGCTCAAAGGCATCAATTCTTCTATCATCTCTAGTCATTGTCCAGCTTTCTGATGCATAACACATAATTGTGAAGACCATGGCCTGGATCAGGCACACCTTAGTCTTCAGACTGATATCATTGCTCTTTAGTACTCTGGAGAGATCCCTGACAGCAGACTTTCCCAATGGTGCAGGCTTTCTATTAAAACCAAGTACACTGTCATCAAGTAGATTCCAACTCCTAGTGACTTGAAGTACTTGCTGCAGAAGATAAAAACTGCAGCCTTCAATATGGATTGCATCTCAACATCAAAGAAAAACTCTCTCACCACTTGACTGATAGACAACATCATGGTAGATGGAGAAAAGTTGAAACTGTCAACTACTTCATCTTACTTGGATCCACAATCAATATACTTGGTACCAGTATTCAGGAGATCAGGATACATATTGCACTGGGAAAGTTTGCAGTCAGGGACCTCTCCAAATTATTGAAGAGCAATGATGTTAGTTTGAGGACGAAAGTGCATCTGATTTAGACCATGGTTGCCTTAGTTACTTGCTATGTTGCTGAGAGCCAGACAATGAGTAGAGATGATAGAAAAATTGATTCCTTTGAGCTGTGATGTTGGAGAAGAGTACTGGATATCCCATGGACGGCCAAAAGAACAGAGATATGTCTTGGAGAAAGTGCAGGCAGAGTGCTTCTTGGAGGCAAAGATAACTAAGCTACATCTCACACATCTCCTAGCATGCTGCTAGGAAAGGCTACTCCTTCGGAAGGGTGGTGGATCAATGAAAGAGAGGAAGACCCTCAACCACGTGGATTGACACAGTGATGGCCGCAACGGGCTGGAGTGTGTCAGAGACTGTGAAGACGGCCCAGGATAGGACAGGGTTCAGATCTGCTGAACTGAATAGGGTAGC
The DNA here is from genome assembly GCF_000299155.1 of Elephantulus edwardii. Lineage (NCBI taxonomy): Eukaryota > Metazoa > Chordata > Mammalia > Macroscelidea > Macroscelididae > Elephantulus > Elephantulus edwardii. The sequence continues at coordinate 2,169,511 of NW_006399836.1, read as the reverse complement.
TATGCGTTGTATTCAACGGCATCTAATGATAATAACAACAGTGACTCTCTGGGCCAAGTATAAATGCCCTGTGGGGTTTCCAAGGCTATTAATGTTTATGGGAACACACTGTAGTCCCCTTTCTTCCACAGAGGGACTAATGGGTCCAGCCCACCAACCTTTAGGGTTGTAGCTGAGTGCTTTAACCAAGGTGCCGCCAGGATCCCACAAGCACTCCAAACATGATAACTATTCAGGTTATTTTTGGCTTTATTAATCACCTTTGAGCAACAGCTGGGGCATCTGTTTACTGCAGAAGCGACTGTCAAGTCCCTCTCTGCCTTAATGGTGGCCCCAGACACCAGGCCCTGCCCTCCAGGGACGCATAAATCACAGTGACAAGGTGCACAAGCGTGTCGCAGCTGGATGGCTTTCCAGGAGGGTGGCATGCTGCTTTACAGGCTCAACCCCTCTCAGTCCCCTAAAGAGCCCCATGTGTGTCAGGGGTTCTCCAGGGCCACCCAGAGCTAATGAAGGCTGTTCGCATACCTGCACGTGCAGATCACAGACTGCTCGGATTAAGTCCTTTCATGGGGCCTCGAGAACAGCGCAGGAGCGCAGGAGCGGGGATGTGGCTCAGGGAGGAATCAACAGGGACGTCGCTGAGCAGGGGCTTCCAGGGGCAAAGATGGGGAAAGGACAGGCTGAGCTGTGCACGCTCAGCCAAACCCCAGAGGCAGGAACAAGCAGCCTGGTCCAGGCCTCCTCTCCCGGCTCTCATCACGCAGCATCCTTCGAAACGGACGCAGCTCTCGCAGACGCACTGCCTTTGCCCATGCTGGTTCCTCTGCTTGCACCTTGTTTCTCCTCCTCCTCCCCTCCAGGTTCATGGGGAGTGGCAAGCCTGGTGATCTCACGCCTGGCCTGCTGCACCGTCCTGCTTCACAGAGAGGGTAACCTTTAAACTCAGAGGCAGTGAGGACAGGAAGGATCCTGCCTGGAAGGGCATGGTGAGCAAGGGGAACAGAATGTGCAGAGACGCGGGTGGAGGCAGGTTGTGTGGGATCTGTACGTCTCCCGTCTAGGATTCCACTCCAGGACGCCGAGCCAGTGCTCCATCCCTGGGAGCAGCAGGCTAGGAACAGAGAGATGATGTGCATAGATGTGGGAGTCTCACAGGCCCAGCTCGGTTATTGTTCCAGCCAGGTGACGTCCTCTCACTGAAACTCGACTTTCTCTCCAGTGAAAGGGAGACCACAGACTTCACCTTGAGAACTACTTAAGCAAGTACAGAGAGAGTCTGTGGAGCAGAGCAGCACTCTGTAAACACGGGTCCTCTGGCAGGTTATTGGCAAGGGCAGTCCCTGATGGAGGACTTATGCTCGGGAAAGAAGAGGGCCAGCAAAAGAGAGGAAGGTCCTCAGTGAGATGGACTGACACGCCCCAGTGGGCTAGAGCAGGGCGGGCGGCACGTGCCCCAGTGGGATCGAGCAGACCAAGATGAGGACCATGCAGGATGGGGCAGGGTTTTGTTCTGCTGTGGACGGGTCTCCACATTTGGGAGCCGACTATGACCTGGGCCTGGAGCAACACGGCAAAGACCAGAGGCTGAGACTTGCAGCTCCCTGGGTCACTGGCTATATGCTCCCATGAAGAAGACGGTCACCATGAGTTTCCAACCATGGATTTGAATGTTCTCCTTCAGGAGCCCAGGCAGAATGGTGGCTAAAACATTTTGTTTTCTAATCAACAGGTTGTCGGTTTGAGCCCTCCAGCCACCACAGGGGAGAAAGGTGAGGCAGTCTGCTTATATAAAGGTTTGGGGACTCGACGGGGCCCTTCCTCTCTGTCCTACAGGGTTGCTGGGAGCCGGGATGGGTTTGGTCTTTGGTTTGAGTGCTCACTTTGAGATACCAGCCCACCTTCCATAACAGCAGCTAAGGCCTGATGAGCACCTACTGCATTCCAGGTGCCATTCCTAAACCATCAGTCCTCACCTCAGCCCGCCGGATGGTGTTGGCCCTACTGGTGATTTGACAGGTAAGGAGACGGAAGCACAACCCAACAATCCCAGCAGGCAGTGTGGGAGCATAGTACCCATTTTACAGGGCAAGACACCAGACACCGAGAACTGTTGACAGACACCGACAACTGTTGACAGACACGGAGAACTATCCCCAGCCCTGTCCCCAGAGACTCCACCTGTGTGAGCTGGGGGCTGGGCAGGCACCATGCACAGAAATTTGAATCTCCTTTCAATCCAAGCCTCTTGGCTTTGCAGTGACCATGTCCCCTCCCTTTTGTGTGGACATGAGACCCTGGAGTCCCCACTCTGGTCTGCCTCAGCACTTGCCCTCAGGTCCCTGTGCTGTCTGCCCCCTTCCTGAGTTTACCACCCAAAGCAGGTTTCCAGCCACTGACGCACAGGCCCAGTCCAGGCCTGGTGGTTCACCGGCCACCGTCCCAAAGCTCCCAGCGGAGGAGACCAACATGCAAGCTTCAGTGTGACCTCTGAGCAGGGTCACAAGCAGGAAACAAAACCAAAACACTTTGTTGTCATGGAGTCAGAGCTGACCCTCCAGCATGTTTTCAAAGGCTGCAAATCACCTAGGAGGAGACTGACCACCTTTCTCCCTCACAGCACCCAGTGAATTCGAACCATGCGTCTTGGGTTTGGCAATACAATTCCCTATCACCTAGGTCACCAGGGCTCCCAGGAAAATCAGTGGGCAGAAATATACAACACTTGCAGATGAGGTCAGGTCCAAGGGAACACCAAAAAAAAACAAACCCCCAAAACCCAACCCAGAATTCTAGGAAGACATGAACCAGCCATCTGCCCTGGGAATTTTATTGGCCTGAAAGGAGGGGAGGGGGGGGGAATCCATCTCATTTGAATAATGGAGTGAAATGATTCCCAGTTCCTTGTTTATTAATGAATTGATGCACCAAAACAGAAGAGAAACGGAACCACCTTCACACACAGACACTTTCAGAAAAGCCAGACTCGCCATGAAAAGAGGATGCAGTCCAAAAGCTCTGTTTGCCTTCTCCCGCCGCCCCTCAGAGGCTGTGTTTTTACACGGGGCAATGTTTAATTGTTGTTGCTGTTTCTCAGCAAAGCTCAAATGCTCCTGACTTCACACCGGTTGCTAGAGGCGAGGTGGGGAAGGGATTGGAGAATCTGTCGGATTTCTTTGTGGCAAGCACTTCATTGCTCGGTAGCCAGCCATGATGTCATAAGACCATCAGATTTCCGGTGGGGAAAACGTTGGGGAATTGGGAAGAAAGGCTGTTTCCAAGCTGGGGGGGGGAGGGGGGTGGCGAGGGAAGGGCCAGCGGTGCTGGGAGGAGAGGCCTGGGGCTGGCAGGAGAAATGGTTGCAATATTAAATGTCAGGCTGGGATCTGAAAAATCCAGCCACCCAGATGTTGTCTAAATATCCAGATGTTTGGCGCCGAGCAGACAACCCGGGCCTCACTCCCTCCAGGAGTCACTCGACATCTGGGTTTGACCCTGGGCCCGCTGCCAATGTACTGCCAGCAGCCGTGCACCTTGGGGGGCTGCTCACTCTGGGCTGGGGATTTCCCCCCTCAATCTTTACACACGGATGACAGGAGTAACTAGGTCCAGATTTTTAAAAGCTGTTGAAGCAGTGATTTGAAAAGTTCAGTCCCTGGAATTAGCTTCCCCAGAAAACGCTATGTAGGCCAAAAAAGGAGAAGGGGGGGCAATCTCTCAGCCAACACACACACGCAAACATATGTGACTTTTAAGCCAGACGATTTAAAAACCCTAAACAAAACCAGTGAGTCGGAGAGGCAGGGGCTGACACCCACAGCCCTCCCCGGCGTGCATCCCCCCAAATCAAGAAGGCCTGCTACAGCTTTGTTCTTCTGACAAAGCCCCTCGCTTCCAAGGAGCCGACAGTTGCCAACAAAAGCACAGGGCAGAACTCATTTGCACCCCGATTTCAATTTTGCAGGAGGACTGGCGAAGTGTAGAGACAGGACCGCCTGGGAGCTGCTGCCCACCGCCCACCACAGACGGACGCTGGGGACCCTCAGGCCTGGGGGCCTCCTGGCGGCTTGGCCACGTGCCTGCTGAGGCCACCTCTGAGATTTGTGACATCACGGCTAATTGCCCCTGAAAATGAGCCAGGAACTGCAGGGGCCCGCGGGACGCAGCCCTGAGACTTCCTGGGCACGGGGCACAGTGGCAGCTGTGTGGGGTGTGCATGGCCAATTCCTCCCCAGGCTCTGAGAATGGAGTTCGGGGTGGCTGGCAGCGTCTGGCAGAGGGCAGGTGGAGTGAGGGGAGGCTCTGGGCGGGGTTCTGTCCTCTCACCCAGATCAGCCCCTGTGTTTTCTAAATGAGGACATTGGGGGCCCACCCAAGGTCAGTAGGCTAATTAGCAGGCCAGCTGGGGCTGGGGTATAGAAAACAGCTTTCCCCAGAGCCTTATCTAATTCCTCCCTCCCACTCACACACCCTGTGAGGGAGGGATTATCACTAACCGCCCTTTCCAGAGGAGCCAATCGAGGCCCAGAGAGGTTAAGTAATCTACCAGAGGTCACACAGCTCATCATTAGCGGAGCTTGGCCTACACTCCAAAGCCTCCACTCTCACCCTTGGGTGAGGGAATGTAGATAAGGTTTAGGGGGAGCAGTGAGTCGGATTTAAAAGCCTATTTAAAATGCTGGTGAAAGGGTGGAGGAGTGCGGCTGGCTGGTGGGGGGACTCCGTTTTCATCCTGTCCCTGCTGGAGCCTGAATATGGGGCGCTGCTGAGTGTCTGAGTCCTGCACGGTGGCAGCACAGTCCTCTGAAGTAAGCAGGGGGGAGTGTGCTGAAAGCTTTGTGAAGCATCTGTGAAGACGTGATCTGCCACAGGAAAGGTGCCAGGAGCACAGGCTCAGTGCCAGGGGAAGGGCAGGTGCCAGGAGAGGGGCAGCATGGAAAGGAAGAAAAAGCGTGGCCCCTCGGAATCCAGCTCTGCTTTCCAGTGGGGCATCAGCGGCTATTTGTGATCCAAAGGGCTGGCTCTGGGCCAAGGAGGTGTTGCCCAGAGCTTCTGCCCATGGAGGAGGGATGGAGAGGCCAGGTGGGCACTGTGGACCCAGGCAGCCTTGGGGGCTTGCTAGCGACCCTCTTCTGACAGGGCAGCTCTGGAAGAAAAGTAGAGCCCGAGAAAGAGGCTGTCAGGAGATCAGAAGACACCTTCTCCCAGGAGGAGGATTCTGGGCGACCAGCCCAGCTCCTCCAGCAACCCCCCTTCAGGCGGGCCAGCCTTGGCACTGTGGTGGGCTGCATGCGCCAGGCCCCTGGGCTGTCCCGCCGGCCTGCTGGTTCCTTTTACTCTGTTTCTGGATCCGCCAGTGGGATGTGGAGCCCAGGATTGTGGCCAGGGAAGGGCAAAGGGACAGTGCCTGCCTTCTGGCTGCCTGACCCAGCCAGGCAGTCTCTGTTTTTGTCTGCAGGGAAATCTGGCCATCGAGTAAGCACTCGGGACTTGCCTTCACAATTATGAGAGAGCACCACAGGAAGGCTTCCTGGAGGAAGTGACATTGGGGTGGAAAGGACGAAGGGAAGGTGTCCATCCTCTGACTCAGCATCAATTCCGCTGAGAGCCCTAGTGGCAAGGCCCCCTAAGGTTGCTCTCACCCCCAATACACCTGCACTCCCATCATCCTCTTGTCCACTTGCTGTCACTCACTGTTGATGTGCCAGCACTGGTCTAGAAGCCCTGTGCGGACAGACCCCTCCCAGCTGAATTGCTCATAGTGATAGATACTAGGTGTTCGATGACTAGAAGGCTACAGATGTTCAAAGGTCCTGTGGCAGGAGGGCCCACAGCCACCAGCAGCAAGGGGCTGAGAGGACAGACCGGGTGGTGATGAGGCTAAGCCCCTCAGGACACGTGGATCTCCTCCCCTTTCTGGGCTTCAGCCTGCCCCTCTCAGCGCCTGAGATTGGGGCCCCAGCTCTTAGACTGCTGGATAGAAGCCCTGCCTCCTCGCCCCCCCCCCCCCGCCCCCAGTGGACAAGGGGGTGGGGCTTGCATCAGTACAGTCTGCCCCTGCTTTGGTCTCCATCCCTAACGCTGCAATGGGACCGCCTGGGGCCTCACACAGGAGTAGGAGGAAGGCCCAGGAGCCTCACTTCAGGGTGTTCCCCTCCACACCCCATGCCTAGAGCACTTCCTCCTGAGAGACAGAAGATGGAAAGAGAGAAAAAGCTACGCTCTGGAGCTGGATCGGATCTGCTGACCACCAGCGTGTGACCATCCGCTGCTGGCTTTTCTGTGTCTGAGACTGCTCCCAGGTAAAATGGGGCTACCTTGTTCCCCCCATTTTCTCTAGGACAGTCTCTCCACAGCCTCCAAGGGACAAGGAGGCTGAGAATGCAATGCAGGCTGAGATTTGGAGATTCTCCCCCACACACACCCGGAAGGGAGCAGGGGCGGTGACAGGTGAGCGCTTCTCAGCGGCGGAGGCGCGGGGACCCTCCTCCCAGCCAACTCGCCCCCCTCCTGGGCTGCCCACCCTCCTCCGAAGACCCTCCTCCTGGCCAACCCTCCCTCCTCCCGTGACGCCCTCCCTCCCTCCTCCGGGCCCACCCTCCTCCCATACAACCCGTCCGCCCGCCCTCCTCCCAGGCCGCCCTCCTCCAGGGCCGCCCTCCTCCCTGGCCGTCCTCCTCCCCGCCCGCCCGCCGGCTCTCAGCAAACTTTCGCGCCCCGCCTGCTGCAGCTCCACCTGCTCCGGGCTCCGCCGCGCCTCAGCCACAAACCGGTGTCCGCACAGCCGGCCCTGCCCCAGGGGCTGGAGGGCTCGGTCTACACCTCCGGTCTCGACAGGCACGAGTCACCGGCACTGCCGACCAAGCTCAGATCAGTCCCATGCTCGGAGCTCGGGGACTGCGTCTACACTACGCCGGCAGCCCCCCGTTACCCAGGGTGGATCGGCTCAGGGACCGCGTCTACACCGCTTGTCAGTCCCCGGATCAGCGGCGATGGATCCGCTCAGAGACCCTGACGACACTACCCCGGCCGCCCGGGTTTACCCAGGGTGGATCAGCTCAGGGACTGAGTCTACACCGCCCCGGCAGCTTCGAGTTGATCCAGTTGATCGGGTCACAGGCAGCGGATCAGCATAAGAATCGCGTCTACACAGGCCCAGCAGACTCCGGGTCACAGACGGAGGATCCGCTCAGGGACCATGTCTACACCGCCCGGCAGCCCCCGGGTCACTGGCGGCGGATCAGCTCGGTCTACACCGCCCGGCAGCCCCCGGGTCACAGGCGGTGGATCAGCTCGGTCTACACCGCCTGGCAGCCCCCGGGTCACAGGCGGCGGATCAGCTCGGTCTACACCGCTCCGGCAGACTCCAGGTCACTAGCGGCGGATCAGTTCAGGGACCATGTCTACACCGCCCTGGCAGCCCCCAGGTCACTGGCGGCGGATCAGCTCGGTCTACACCGCCCCGGAAGCCCAAGAGTCGTGTCTACACCGCCCGGCAGCCCCCGGGTCACAGGCGGCGGATCAGCTCGGTCTACACCGCCCGGCAACCCCCGGGTTACAGGCGGCGGATCAGCTCGGTCTACACCGCCGAGCCTCCTTCAGAGTGTGCAGGGGCCGCAGCTCCCGCGACAGCGCGCAGGGTGGGTCGTGCACCCACCGGCTCCGGACGCCCTTCCGCGGCCAAGCTGGCCGGGAGCTGCTTACCTTTCCCGCGCGCTCACACTCTAGTCCTGGCTACGCCGTCGCTCTCATGCATTTTGCAGTTCTCTTGAGGGTGTAAAAGAGTGTTGTAAATCCTCTCGGGCCACGTGGCTGCCCCGCAATCTCCCGGCTCTGCTGTTTTTTCGGCCTTTGGGACAATGCACCGCCTCGTCGCCGGCCGGCGTCCACGGGGCTCCGGGCAGGCGCGGTGGGGCGGGGCCTGGGCGGGGCTGGGGCAGGCGGTGGGCGAGGCTGGGGCTGGCGGTGGGCGGGGCCAGACCACGCTCTGGGCGGGGCCGACTGTGGGCGGGGGCAGTGGGCGTGGCCACGCGCGTCGGCTCTGGCAGCCCTCCCGGGGCAGCCGTGGCCTACGACTAGGACTTCTGTTCTGGTTTCTGATTGGTCTTCCGGGCCGGCGATGCTGATGTCTAATTGGCTGAGATGAGGAAGGGGCTCAGGCAGTGGGGGTTGGGGTTTTTTTCACGTTTCGTTCTTCGCCTTGTTTTCCTTCGGGCGCAGCTCTCTTTTGGGTTCTCCTGAGCTCTGGAGCGTGTTCCTCTGCCTCAGTGCTTCCCATCATACTTCCCAGCCCCAGTGACAACTCTGCCCTTTGTCTTCTCTACCAGATGGGGACACAGCGTCGGTGCTGCTCACCGCTGTACCGACAAGGTCGGGAGCACACAGTAGGTGCCCTGAACATGACTGTTGATTGAATCAGGGGAAATGTGCATGGGCACACACTGCTTTTGAGAACGAAAATGCAATCCAGCTACCGTCTACAGCGACCCTACAGAACCTAGCAGAATTGACTCCACGGTTTCCGAGGCTATAAATCTTTAGGGAAGGAAGCTGCCACATCTTTCTCCCTCAGAGTGCTTGGTGGAGTCCAAGTTATTGGTTAGCCGTGGTCTAGTGGAGTGAAGAGTAGTCTGGAAAAGGGTGACTGTCCTTAGACAGGCAATTCGAACCCACGAGCTGCTCCTTGGCACCCTTCCGTGTGATTTACAGCCTCTGAAGGCCTCCTGGAGGGTTCTGACTCCATGGTAACAAGTTGAGTTGAACTTTGGGTTTAGCAGCCCAGATCACCTTCAGGTTTTTCGAGCTATCTCTGATCCTGGCAATACAGCTGGGAGAAAGATGGGAGTCAGGAGCAGAGAAAGGCAATCATTAGCCAAAAGCAACCTGGGAGTGGGGGGCGGAAGCCAGACCAGACTTGTGAACCTCAGAAACCCTTCAGACAGGTCCCTGTGGAATGGCAGGGCCTCTGCTTCCCCTGAAAACAGTGCTTGAGCAAAAGGTGGGCTAGAATTAGTCATCCCCACAAGGACAGTATTCTCAGTCTCCTGCGTGTGAGCCAGACGACTCATCTCCGTGTTAAAATCCTCCTGGTACTGAGGCTTCTCCCTCCACAGGAACCACACACACACACACACACACACACTCCACTCCAGGCCTCATCCTGCTCCATAGCTCTTGTTTAATGAGACGAATTCTTGTGAAATAACAGGGCAAGTTAGATGCATGCACGGTGAGGCATACTTCTGAAGGTTTTAGGGCATGTGGGGATCTCATTAAACAAACAGTCTGGGCGGGAATGCTGCTGGGGATGCTTTGGGAGCTCCCCAAGGTGAGTTCTTTTGTCTGAGGGCTGGTCTCTGAGATGAGGTCCCGGAGACAGCTTCTCCTGACAGGAATGTGCAAGATCTGCTGCTGGAGCTGAGGAGCAAGGGGGCAGTGATTGATCGGAAAATACTGCCCAAGGCCCTGTCTCCACTGCAGTGGACACCCAGGCTGGGTGTGAGGAGGCCACTGACCAGGTGCACAGGAGCCGACAGGTGGTCTGGAGGCCCACTGATAAGGAGGGTCCTGTGGGGGTGGCTATGCATGCTTGGGCTTGGAGACACCAGCTGAGTGCTAGCCCCGGTTAGGTCCAGGGCTGCAGAGAAAGTGGACACTTGTCATAGCAGAGAGGAGCTAGATGGGACTGTCATTAATACTCGGTGCGCTTGGGCTCTCTGGTAGGCCTCCTCATACTGAATTGCAAACCCAGGAAAATAACGACTCCTTTCCCAAGTAAGTGGGATTAAAATGCTAGACATCTCTCTTCTGCTCCTACAGTCTAGTTTTGACTTGTTAGGCATCATGGAGTCTATTATGACTCGTGGTGACCTTCCGAGATAGAGTCAAGCTGTGCCCAAAGGCAGTGATCTTCATGGGAGCAGATCACGGTGGTCAGCTGGTGGGTTCTGACCACTGTAACTGCTGTGCCACCAAGGCTATCTCTGGACTGACCAAACGCCCACTGTCATTTGTTGTTATGATGTGCCACTGAATCAGAAGCAACCCATTGCTGACCCTCTAGCAGATTTTCAGAGGCAGTAAATCACATGGGGGGTGATTGTCCAGCGTTCAAATCCAGTGGATTTGAACCACGTGTCTTTGGGATTGCAGTGCAGTTTCTTACCACTAGGCCACCACCATCGAATTGATTCCACTTCATTTGGGCAGCCATGGCTCCTTGATTTTGAGATACTGGACTAAGTAAGTCCTCCTGCCTGCCACACCCTTCCTCACGCCACGTCTGGATCAGTCAGGCATTGACACTACCCTGTGGCCAGACAAGAGCTCAGATGCAGCAGTGGGCACAGCAGACCAGCCCTGTCTCGTGGAAACCCCAGACCCCCAGTGAGGAGATGACAAGCACACGTCTCAGGTGTAAGGAGGGAGAAGCTCAACGAGGCATAAAAACAAGGAGCAGGGGACCTGACCACGGGAGAGAAGAGTGGCAGTCAGAGAGGACTTGCTGGAGGAAGAAGCATTCTGCTGAAAGAGGGAAGTTAGCTGGGTAGAGCAGTAATCTGGAAAAGGGTGACTGCCCTGGTCGCCTTCATTCAGTTATATAAAAAGAGCGAGGGAAGCTGTGCATGACCTCTGCTAACTGAATGAAGGAGAACTGTCCAGTAGGAAGCCAGCTTCTCTGAGGTCAGACGTGTCCCTTTGCCTCGGCACCTCCTTCCACCAATCTGAACAGCATGTGCTGCTCCGAGGGCCCTACCTGTGTCTGCGCATCCATTGTAATGGCCACGCAGAACTTGCAGAACCACACTCATGTTTGTGGGGATTGTCAGGGAAGCTGACAGATTGGAAGCAAGCTGCTCTTCTCTAATCAGGACACCTTCTCAGGTGTCCTCACGGGACCTGGGACCTGCAGCCTGGTGGGATGGCAAAACTGACCAATCCTGTCGTGAGTACCTGACACACCTTGTGAGCATGTCCTTACTCAAGCCATGCGGCAAAAATAAGGTGCGGTGGGGTCATGCAAAGAGGGTACAGAAAATGCTAACTCGTGTGAGGGTGGATTGATTTCACCTTTCCGTAAGGCTTAATAAGAGACCATCCAGAGGCAGAAGTGAGTCCATTACTATCAAGAAAGAAGAGACCGTGAGAAGTCCATCCTTCGGCCTTGATACCCCTGCGCTGGAAGGTTCTCCAACCAGAGGACGGAGAGTTGTAACCCTGCAGAAAGGTGGAGACAGAGGTGGGAGAACCAGGAACCCAGCTGTGGGCTGCCTGACCTAGGGAGAGAGAAAGGGAAGTGCTTGGGGACAGGAGGCTTACTGGAAGGGTGGGTGCCTTGGGGCATAGATTTGCCAACCTGTGAAACCAAAGCCTAGAGTCACTGGACTTGGTAGGGTGGGATACCCTTGGCATTTGAGATGGCAGGGCTTTGTAACACTTGCTCAAGCAGGGCCGAGGCCAAAGCCAAGAAGCTGAAGACCCGAGAGAGGCCTGCCTGTGAGCACGTCTGAGGAAAGAGCCTGGGTTGACCAGAGAACTACATCTGAGCTTGTCCCTGAACATGAATTGTAACCTGCTGCTGCTACTGCTGCTGCTGCTGCTGTTGTTGTTAGGTGCCAGCGAGTCAAGTACAACACCTAGAGACCCATAGATCTGAACCCTGTCCTGTCCGGTGCCATCCTCATAATCTCTGACACACTCAAGCCCCCTGCTGCAGTCACTGTGTCAGTCCATCTAGTTGAGGGTCTCTGTCTCTTTCACTGAGCCTCCACCTTTCCAAGCATGATGTCCCTCTCCAAGGAATAGCCTCTCCTAGCAACATGCCCAAAATAGGTGAAATGAAGCTTTATCATCTTTACCTCCAAAGAGCACTCTGGCTGCACCTTCTTCAAAATATATGTGTTTGCACCAGATGCTCTGATGAAGAAAGAGGAGCAATCGCCTCCTGTACCAGTCAGATCTGATTTGACAGTATACACACACACACACACACACACACACACAAACACACACATAAAAAAAAATCTGCTGTTTAAAAAAATTATTATTCAAGTCAATGAAAATTTACAGCGGCTTTGGATTTCCATTCATTCATTGTTGCACTTTTCTCTCCTCCCAACCCTCCCTGCCTAGTACATTACCCTCTTGGAAAAGTAAAAGAAAAATTCTTTCGTTGTTTTACAAACCCTCCCCCCAGGTCCACTCCACTGTGCAGCATTCACTCTGGACTCCCATGATGACAAAAATACTTACTCACATATCCTTCTTAAACAGTTTTCTCCCTCGTCTGTCTCAATGCAGTATACATTATTTAACCCATCTTTCTCAGTCTTCCCCCAACCCCAAGGTCAGTCCTGTTTTACAGTAGTGGTACCATGCAGTATTTGTCCTTTTGTGACTGAAATACTTCACTCAGCATAATGTCCTCCAGAGTCACCCATTTTGAATAATATTGCATGAGTTCCTTGTTTTTCAGTGCAGAGTAGTATTCCATTGTGTGAATATACCACAGCTTCTCCATTCGTTTGTTGATGGGCATTTAGGTTGTTTCCAACTCCTTGCTATTGTGAACAAAGCCGTGATAAACATGAGTGTGCATATATCTGCTTGGATTTCAGTTATGGTCTTTTGGGGGTATATTCCCAGTAGTGGAATTGCTGGGTCGAATGGTATCTCTATTTGCAACTCTTTGAGAAAGCGCCACACCACTTTCCACAGTGGTTGCACCGTTTTACACTCCCACCAACAGTGAATAAGGGTTCCAGTTTCTCCACAACCTTGCCAGCATTTGTTGTTTGCTGTTCTGTTAAATTTTGCTATTCTGACTGGGGTGAGATGATATCTCATAGTTGTTTTGTATCTGTTTGCTCCGAAGGCAAGCCATGGGATAGTCAGCCCTCTTCTCCAGCACCACAGCTCAAAGGCATCGATTCTTCTTCTGTCATCCTTACTCTTGGTCTAGCTCTCAGATGCACAGCAAATGATTGAAGAGATCATGGCCTGAATCAGACACACCTTAAGCCTCAAGCTGTAACTTTCCTAATAGGCCTCATAACCATGGGTCCTGGGTTCACTCAATGAGCTGTAGAGTCCAGTGGGGAAGTAATGAGGAATGAGGACCGTGGAGAGAGCTGGTTTCAGAATTGGTTGAACAGATCTGGCGCGTGGAGGGAGGACATGTCGGACTTTACAGGAATTACCTGGGGTTCGTTCTCCTTGTGAAGTTAGATGCCTCCCCCCCCACACACTCCATCTTCCATTTTATAGTTTCATAAGGGTTTCAGAGGGAGCTCTGGTGGCTTAGTGGCAAGAAATTGCTCTGCAATCCCGAAGGCCAAAGGTTTGAGGCCATCAGCTGTTCTGGGGAGAAGGATGGGCAATCTCCTCCCATGGGATTAACTGCCTCTGAAAACCCACCAAAGTGTCAGATATGGATCTGTTCTGACTCTATGGTACAAGAACAACAACAAGGTTTTCAGTGGTGAATTTTTTTCAAAATTAATTGCCAAGTCTTTTCCCCCCGCAAGATACCTCTGGTGGACTTGAACTACCAACTTTACAAGGAACATTTAACTGTTTGTACCACCAGGGACTCTCTTGGTACCTGAGGTTATTGAAACAGAACAGGAGGGGCTGACCCTCTGCATATCCAGCCTCCACCATCTCCCTCTCACCACCCAGCCTGGGGCCCGGGGGTGGGGTGGGGGAGGGGGGCGTGGTGCTGCCTGCCCTGTCCCTCCTTTCTCTGTCTGCCTGGTCCCCAGGTCCATCCATGTCCTCCGTCCTGAGATAGACAAGGACAATAAAAGCTCTTTCATAAGCAGCTGGTGATTAATTGCCAAGTTAATTAAATTAAAGAGGCAGCAATTGCACTTGGGCTTCAGAGGACAGAGCTCCATCTTGGGCAGGGTGGGTGGTCAGCTTAGGCCTCCCTGCTGAGGTGGGGCTGGGAGGGTGAAGAATTTGAAAAGACAGGAAGAAAAACCCACAATGCTGTGAAAAAGCGGGTGTTCCAGCCACAGCTGGAAGGTCTTATTCCACAGAGCTGGGTGGAGGGCTGGGATATTTACATGTAGAACATTTCCGTATCTAATATATTTCTGCCATAAAAAAGGGGGCAGAGAGGGCCTATTAGGAGTTTAGGATTTGCAAATGGCCTCACATGCCAGGCTGCCTCACTTTCCACAAAGGAAAGGCCGTGAGCATATGTGTAGATGAGCCCCGCCTGGCCGCCTGGTGCAGCCGCGCCGGCCCGCGATGCTCTATCTTCATTTCTGATTGATTTTCCCAGGCAGAGGCGCCCAAGTCTTTGCTTTGAGTGTCGGGCTCTCTCTGTCAAGTAGTTAATGACCTAGAAAGCACTCTGAACGCACTGGAGGAGATGCTATTTGGAGGCGTCCCGTGGAGTAGCCTCGCCTATTGTCAGTAATCACCCCTCATTTATTTGCTCGGATTGGTTTGGAATCTGGTCACAGATCTCCCTGAAGCCCAGACCACTGGGGTTGGTACCGTCCTGTCTGGGCCCAAGTGGGCGTGGGGCTGGCACTCTGAGGAATGTGTTTACTTCCTCAAAGGCCCTGGACCAGGATGGTCATAGTCAGGGGTAGGGCTGCTGTCCTGACTCTCAGACACATGCCCCCCATCACCCCATTCCTCTAGTGGTCGTGGCCACGGAGGCCTTGTCCCCATCTGTCTGCAGCCATCACCTGTCTTCTGAGATTTGACTGGGTTCTTGGGTGGCCGGGGGACACCTCCCCCTGGTTGCCTCCTGGATTTCTCCCCACTAGCCCCATCCACTGAGTGGCTTGGGTGCCCCTCTGCCCTTATGCTGTGAGGTCAGCAGACACTGGGTGTTGTTGAGGCCTTCTGTCCTCAGCTCTGCTGCCCTGGCCTCCGTCTCAGCCGCTCAGTCTTTGCATCTCAGCAGCCTTCAGAGTGGGACAGGCCACTCTCCCCAGAGCCCCTCGCTGAGTTGAAGAACAGAGTAGGGGACATCACTGTCCTGTCCCTGGCTCTGTGTCATCCACAGAGGTTTCTCCCAAGCACCTCACATCTCCGCCGCCTCACTCCTTCCCATCTCCAAGTCTTTGCTCATGAAGGTCTCTGCCTGTAGAGTCCTCCCTGCCCCTTTAAGGTCACCTCTTCCAGGAAGTCCTCCTTGATGGTCTTGGGCAGAATAGCTGCCTCCTATTTGGGGCTTCCCTGGCCCTTCCCACACCGTGTGTGCCTGGGATGTGTGTGGACCTGCTTGTCCCTTATTCACGATTTTTCTAGGGTGTTCCTAGTGTGGAGCTATGAGGAGCTCCTTTCTAGTGCCAGGTGGGACTGACTTCTATTTGCCCCTACTGCTGTCAAATGACAGAGCGAATGATGCGTGAGGAGGCAGACAATGCGCCTCTTGGGCCGCAGTTTCCCCCCAGTGATGCTCTAGAACAGAAATGTCCTTGGGCAGCTGGGGGAACGAGGTCAGTGCGAGGAGGGAGAAAAGAGGCCCAAGGTCAGAGTGGCCACTGATGGCAATTTCCAAGAGTCAGAGCTGTAAGGAGGCACTCATAATGGGTACAGAGTAGAAGGGGTTAGCTACTGACCAGATGGGGTCCAGGAGGACATCGAGGAGGTGAGCCTGCATGAGCTCTTCCCAGAAGGAAACATCTATCAATTTCCATCAGCTGCTGTAACAAGGAAACAGCTTCACAGATCTGTGTCCTGAACCCACAGACATTGACTGTCTGATCTTTCAGGGGCTGAGAAGTTTGAATTCACTGACTGAAACCAGTGCACCAGGCAGAGCCACACTCCCTCCAGAGACTCGGGGAGAATCCCTCTCTTTTGCCTCCTGCACTTTCTGAGCTTCACTCGTGGGGTCACCACCCCCACTTTCATCTTCAGAGCCAGCAATGCAACACGTCCAATCTCTCTGGTCACCTCTGGGGGCGATATCAGGCCACCTCTGCCTTCTGGCTGTCCTGTGACTACCTCCCTCTTCGGAGGACACCCACAATAGTGCTTAGAGCCCACCCTGTGAACCTGTAACAATCTTCCACCACAAGACCCTTCCCATCATCACACCTACAAGTCTTTGCAACACAGGTGACAATCAGTGTCCCACAGAAGGCAGCTGAGCAAAGCTGTTCAGATGGCCCATTCCCAAGTCACACCTGGATCTCAGCTACAGGCAAGTCGCTGTAGGTTTCTGTGTCTCAGTTTCCTCATCTGTAAAATGGGAACAATGCCCAGCCCCAGTAAAAGCTCAGCAGACATTTCAGCATCCATCAGGGCCTCAGGGAGAACAGCTGAAAGTCCCAGCTCATTGCCATTAAGCTGGAATCAATTCACAGCTGATCCTTCACTGGGTTTCAGAGGCTCTAAACTGCAAGAGAGACGATTCCCCATCTTCCCCCTGAAGGACTGCTGGTGGATTTGAACCGCCAGAGAGAGCTTCTGCTTTTGGGTCAGCAGTACAGCTCCCTAAAGCTCAGGCCACCCAAGCCTAGAGCTGAGAGGGGGAGGGAGGCCAGGCAGGCGAAGGGTCGGATCAGGGGAGCTGGGTCTGCGGGTGAATGAGCGTGTGTGCCCATGCTCTGTCCTGGGTGTGTGGGGTGGGGGCACAGAAGGCATTTAAGCAGGGCAGAGGTTTTTGCTTTGTTTTATTGAGATAGACTTCACATGCCATGTAGTTCACCCTGTAAAGTGCACAGTTTAGTGGGTTTTATTTCCAGGGTTGTGCAACCATCACCACTGTCCAGTTCCAGAACATGTTATCATCCCAAAGGAGATCCTCACCCACTAGCAGTCACCTCATCCTTTCTTCACTCAGGTGGGGGCGGGGGCATCTGGACAATATCTTTGGTGAGCCCACAGAGAAGGTTGAGAAGTGGGGGTCAGGGGGCTCGGGGGCCTGTTCCCTCCTCAGTCTCCCACCCTAGCCTCCCGGACCTCACCATCCTGAGGCTCGAACAGCCCCCGACCCCAGGTTGACAGGAAAGCTGCCATGGTCATTTAGCCACAAGTAACAGCTATATTCCTGGAGCCCCAGCCTCCTCCCCAGGATTCATTTACACAGATTGTTACCAGGGCAGGGAGTCCAGCTTGCCCTGGCCTCCCCCACAAGAACGCCAACAAGGGCTTCTCCATCTCTCTTCTCTGCTGGGCTCAGTCCTCTTGGACGCTCGGTGGGCCCAGGACGCTGAATTGGGGAGAGCTGGCTAGCTTACAGCTCACTGAGGTAGGCAGGAGGGCTTCCTGACGAGGCTAAGAACAGAGGCCGGGATATCTCTGAGCCAGATGAAGGGTCCTCTGGCCGCGATGGGCTTCTGCAATCAATCAGCAGAGTGACCCTTCCGCTCTCACAGTCCCCAAGTGGGGACTCCACTCCAAGGCCTCACAGGAGCTTCCTGCAGCCTGAAAGCAGGGAGGTGAAGGAGGCTGGGGGTCTGGCCTTGACCCTGGGTTGGGGCCTCACCTCCACCAATCAGAGTCCTGCCTACTGAAGCTACCCTTCCATTGCTTTGCCTCTCCTGATGTGGATGCAGCAACATGTATACCTCAACTTTCATGCCCGAGAAATGGGTCACATACCATTTCAAGATAATTTCCTGGCAATTAAAAAAATTTCTCTCTCTCTCTCCCCACCCATCTTCCTCTCTCTTAAAGCAAGGACGGGTATTGAGTCTCCAGCAAAGAAAGAGGTTCATTTATCGTCTGGACAAATAGCTCAAGGCTCTGGTATGAGGCAGACCTGATAGAGACTAATGAGGGGTTCATCTTGCGGCGGGGAGATGAATGGGTGTGAACCGAGTCAGTGGAAGAGGGCAGAGCAGCAGGAGGATTGAATAAACTTGGTGGAGGAGGGAGCCTTAGGGAAGAATTGCCAAAGGAGGTGACATCTGAGCTGAAACGTATGCTTGGAATAGGAATTCCTTGGGGGAAGAACAAGGTGAAGTGTCTTGGGATGGAGAGAACGGAGCAGCACACGTTTGGGGGGGAGGCCCGGAATCTCAGGGAACATTCAGGAGTGGACGGAAGGCCGGATGGGAGTTGGCGTGATGAGCAGGAAATAGAAATGAGACTGAGGGGCTCTGAGAGGGCAGGAGTGTCTCTGATTCCTGCACCAGCACAGGGCTCAGCACACAGTGAGAGCTGGGTAAGTGTTACCTAAAGACGGAAAAGGCTGTAAGAGCCTCGAATGTAAAGGGTCAAGCCTGTGAACAGGGCAAAGCCACAGTGAGGTTTGCATTTGCTGTGAGGTAAGGGTTCAGTTTCACCTTACTGGGTTTTTGTTTTGTTTTTGTTTTTGTTTTTAAACAGGATCCTTTGTTAACAAGGAAGCTCCAATAGCCTAGAGGTTGGAAGCTGCACTGAAATCCCAAAGGCGTGGGTTTCGAATCCACCAGATGCTCTGGGGGAGAATGATGGGCAATCTCCTCCTTACCAATTGATTAACTGCCGCTGAAAACCCATTGGAGGGTCAGCTATAGGTCGGTTCCAACTTGATGGCAAACAATAACTTGTTGGCAAAATAAATTGCTTTCCTATTGAAGTATCTATCTTGGCATCCTTGTTGGAAATCAGTTGACCATGAATATGAGATACATTGGAATTTTAAGAAGGAAATAATTTGATCATCTGTGATATGTTGCTGTTGTTGATTGCCTTCAAGTCGAGCACGACTTGTTGCGACCCTATGAACAAAAGACCTGAAGCCTTTCTAAAACTATTGACATTTATTAAAGTTCATAGAGTTTCCAGAGGCATATTCCTTAGGAAGTGGATGCCATTTTTTGAGGATGGGGACTGGGAAGGGCTAAAAAGAAGAGCAGTAGTTTGCATACTTAATAAAACACAAGCAAACATCTTTCTGGTTTTCTCTGCTTTCAGGCAAGATTCATCTAACAGCAGCAATGTTATCCTTCATACCATAGTCTCTTCTGATTTCAGCATGAATTTCTGGCAGTTCAGCCAGAAAGAGTTCTGTACTGTTTCAGCCATTTAAAAATAATCTTTAATACAATTTTATTTGCACGTGATACTAATAATATTGTTTAATTCCCACAGTCTTTTGGGTTACCTTTTTAAGGAATGGGAACAAATATGGATCTCTTCCAGCCAGTTGGCCAAGCAGCTTTCTTGCAGGTTGGTGAAGAGTATTGAATCTATCACGAACTTGCAAAAGAGCAAACAAATCTTTCTTGAAGGAAGTACAAGCAGAGTGCTCCTGAAAGGTCAGGATGGTGAAACTCCATCTCACTTACTGTGGATGCCTTTTCAGCAGGAATTCATCCTTGGAGAGAGACACTATGTTGGGAAAGGCTGAGGGTCAACAAAGGGAGGAAGGGCCTCGACAAGGTGGATCGGCGCCCTGACTACAGCCATGGACATGAGCATGACAGAGGTCATGGGGATGGGGCATCAGAGGCAGGGTCAGATCTGTTGCTCATAGGGTCCCTATGAGTCGTAGTCAACTCAGCAGAACCCAACAACAACAATGGCTGGTGGGCTTACAGGGAAAGGAAGGTGGAGTCCTGGTAGAATATAGCTTCCTGGAGAAGCCTGGGGCCACGGGGGGAAATCAGGTACAGGACTAGGCACTGGACAGTGACAGGAGATCCACTGGGACTGGGTCTGTTGTGAGGTGCCATCAAGTTGATCGCAACTCCTATCAACCCTCGGCACCACAGAACCTAACAGTGCCCAGCCTGTGCCACCCTCGCGTCCATTGCCCCAGCCCTTGTGTCAATCCATCTTTTTGGGGGTCTTTTTCTTTTTCACGAACCTTCTGCTTTACCAAGGATGGTGTCCTCCTGGGACTGGTGGTCCCTTCTGCGAATCTGCAAGATGAGATCTCACCATCTTTACTTCTAAGGACTATTCTGGCTGATTGTCTAGACAGATGTCCTTGTTCTCCTGGTAGTCTGTGGCATATTGCATATTCTACGTCAACACCGTCATCCAGAGGCATTGGTTCCTCTTTGGTCTCTCTCCCTCCCGGCCCAGCTTTCGCACACATACGCAGGCAGATGCGGGGCTCTTTGGAAATCGGGGTGTGGTGGGCTGGAGGCTACAAAAGCAAAGCCAGCCTTCCTCCGCCGATTGAGATCCACCAAGTGGTAAAGGCAGACCCACTCCAGATATAGCCAGCCATCTGCAACGTAGGTCTTCAGGTACCGAGAGAATTGTAAATATGGAACAATGCCAATTACAGCAGTGTTATCCTGCATGCTAAGGCTTCCAGACACAGCTCTCTGCCACGCTTGCTACGCCTGGGATTTTCCAGTGGGATTTTTCCCAATAGGATCCAAATGTCCAGATCAGCTGGAACCAGCCCCCCACCCCCACCCCGAGGGTGTGGGCTGTGGCAGAACTGGGATCAGGAGACCCCACCTTCCTCCACAGCTTTGAGAAAGTCTCCAGTGCAGACAGAGCTGACAACTTGTCTCCGAAGGAATCTGGCCCCATCGTGGGCCTCCTCTGTTCAGGAGAGCACTGAGGTGTTTTCTAGATCTTTCTGTCTGCCTCTCCAGCCCCCATCCGACCTGTGAAGTGAAGGACACAGGATTGGCAGCCAGCCCAGCTCTGGCCTCCTGGGTGGTATGGCTTCTGGTTTGGGGGAAGAGGCACAAGCCCCTGGCCCTGTGGAGCACGGAGCTGTGGGGAGCGCTAATGAGATGGGGATGGGGAGCCCAGGGGGCCAGAAAGCTCTGTAACCTGTGTTACACCTGTGGTGTTCTAGGAGCTACTCTTCAAAATTATACGTGCCAGATCCTGTGACCCAGCATTCCTCCGTGTCACTTCCCATGGAGAAAGTTCTGCAGATATGTTCAGGGGGCATGTACGAGGATGTTCCCGGTGAGGCCAAAAAAGGGATCAATCACAAACATCAGGAAAGGCCACCGGGGCACACTTGGGTACGTGCCTGACTTGTAGCCAAGAGACTGGTGATTCACATCTACCCAGAGGACAGAGGCCTGGGGGATGGACCGAGAGGCCCCAGCTCTGAACACCGTGTACAACAGCGTGACGCTGCACGCAGTGGCTCACGTGAGAGTCGAAACTGGCCTGACAGCAACTAAGGAGAAAGGCAGGGCTCTGATTTAACTGGGATCTGGTGTGCCTGTGGGATATGGTGGTGCAATCCCAGAGGTTGGCAGTTCAAACACACTAGCTGCTCTGATGAGGAATGGTGAGGTGCTGCTTCCTTCCACGAAGGTTTCAGCTGGAAATTGCATGTGGACGTTCTGCTCTGTCTGCGACGGGTCAGCTCCTTACAGACCCGAAACTGTGTGCGGAGGTTCTGCTCTGTCCTGGGATGAAACAGCTCGTGGTGGACCAGAATCCGCCCCAAGGCAGTAGGTGTTTCATTTCCGGGTGCAACATTTTTGTTAAAGGGACAAAAAAATGTGAAAACAGATAGTGGTGATTTTTGCTCAGTATCGATGCCCCTGAACCGTAACCGTAAAAATGTTTGAATATCTTGTCACGCACAGGGCACCATAGTGAAAATTTTTAAAAAGCAGCATAAAGAAGATGGAAGAGCAAAAACAAGCACAGCGAAGGATGGCCCCGGCTTTATTTTGCTGTAGTTACAATGTTTCACCATACTGCATGCCTGCCTCTGTGACGGAGAAAGAGTTGTGCTGGTTAGAGCCCTTGGCTGCACCCTAAAGGTTGGTGGTTTGAACCCACCAGCCGCTCCACAGGAGAAAGACAAAGCCGTATGTTTACGGTTGCACCTTGGGAACCTAGGGGGCCGCTGTCCTCTGTCAGGATGGACTCCAGGGCATAGGGTGTGGTTGTCTGCTTAGATGCCCAGAAGCCTGTGGTAGTGAACTAGGAGGCAGAGGCATGTAGGTGTGGGTGTGGGCAGGGCAGCGGGCAGGTCTGACCACACAGCCAAAGCTCAGGGTCACATTGTGATTGCAGGTTAGAGAAGGTGCCGAGCTAAGTGTCCCTTGTATGGCTGACCCACTTCTTAAAGAGTCCAGACTCAGGTGGAGGAAGCCCTTCAGGTGGGCTGGTGACACCCCCTGGCACACTGGAGGGACAGAGAGACGCCCTCAGCCAGCCCAGCTGGGCAGAGGCTGCAGCGCACTTCTCCTAGCCAAGCTGTCTGCCAAGAAAACTATTGAACTACATAAAACTCCATCCCTGAAATCTCAGTGGCATCTTTACGATGAGCATGGCCTTTAGATTAGACTGTCTCAAAAAAAAAAGGGGGGGGCCTGATATTGGCTGTGAGTGGATTTCAGGTTAGCCAGGAACTCGTACCTCCTTTCTGGACAAGACCACCATGCTGGGGGTGTGACAGTGGCTGGAAAGGGCGTCCCAGTCCACCGATGTTCACCTGCAGCCAGCATGGGTTCCCCTGGAGACTCTGCCAAGAGCCTGCTGCTTCCCACACCCTCTCCCCGTTCCACCACTCAGAGGGTTTTCCTGAGCCAGTGCTGGGGTGCGGGTGCAGGAGTAGGGGAGAGAGCAAGAGGCTGAACCCCTGAAGTCCCAGGGCCAACCACACATGGCTGGTCAGTGAATTCCAGCTCACAGTGGCCCCTTGTGTATGGGACACACTGGACCCCGCAGCATTTTCAAGGCTCCTAAGAAGCCAGGCCTTTCTTCAGAGATTCCTCTGGAGGAGTTTGAAATGACAATCTTTTGATAAGTGACCGAGCACTTAGCAGCTTGTGCCAGAATGCTGTTGCTGTTATTATGTGCCATCGAGTAGCTTACGACTCATAGTGACCCCGTGTCTCCTGATTTCCTGACTGCTGGTACCAAGGGTGTTGATTGTGGATCCACGGAAGATGAAATCATGCACAGCTTTAATCCTTTCTCCATCTATCATGATGATGACTGTTGGTCCTATGATGAGGACCTTTGTTAATTGATATTGTAATTAGAAGCTGCACTGCAATCCCAAAGGCATGCTGTTGGAATCCACCAGCTGCTCCATGGGAAAAAGGTGGGCAATCTCCTCCCCTGTGATTTACTTGCCTCTGAAAACCGACTGAAGAGCCAGCTATGGTTTGGTTCCAACTTGATGGCACACAATAATAACAACATATGCCAGGAACTCCAAAGTCCTGTGGTGTGGGTTCCCTTAATATTCTGTGATTTGAGTTCCCCTTACACTTGGGACATGGGGCCCCATTACATCAGCCTCTTTGTGGTGAAATATCATCTAAGTGCTCGGGGAAACGGAAATGACTTACGCCTGTAACCAAGGCACCCCTTTCTCTGGTCTCTTCAGCAGAGGTGGACACTCTGTCCACAGGGGCTGGCCCAGAGCCCCACTGTATATGTAGCTTGATGGTGATGAAGGAGGTGGCCTCAGGCAGCTGGGACCATGACAGACCAGTAGGTGAGGGGCCGGTCTGCACAGGGCATGTTGGGGGTGGGGGTGAGTCAGGATGGCCAGCTGTGGGGTTGGGGGTGGCAGGATGCCTGGGGGCTGAGCTGGGTTGGTAGGACGAGCAGTCCCCTGAGCGCAAGAGTTCTGAAGGGAGTTAGGACAGTCAGCACCCCAGGGCGGGCAAAGGGGCAGGTTGATGTCTGACCACGTGGGGTCCTTGTTCAGGGAGGGGAACCCCTCCAGCTCTTCAGTCCCCATTTACTTAGTCCTTCCCCCCTAAACGGCACCCAAGTATAATGGATTGAACTGTGCCCTCCCAATGAATTTGCTGAATTCTGGTGGCTGTGAAGGGAGTCTGACGGATGGCGCAGGAGCTCAGGTGGAACGGGACGCTCTGGTGGCCTAGTCTGCAGGGAACTGTGCTGCTCACCCAAAGGCATGCGGTTCGAACCCACCAGCTGGTCTGCAGAGGAACGATGGGCAATCGCTTCTTGTGCAATTTACTGTCTCGAAAACTCTCTAGAGGGTGAGCTATGAGTTAGTCCCAGCTTGAAAGTATATAAAACAACCACCACCAGCACCACCCAAAGGTGATGCCTCTCTGCTGGCTTCTATCCACCAGCGGCTCCACGGGAGAAAGACAGGTAACCTGTGTGATATTTGGGGAACGTTAAGTTTCCGAAAACCCACCGGCGGGTCAGCTCTGAGTCAGTTCTGAAACAACAATGAGAATGTGAAGGTGACTTTGTATGGAAACAGGGTCTGTGCAGGTTATCAGTCAGGTTCAAATGAAGTCCCCGCAGGGCCAGGGTGGGTTCTAACTTCCCATGAATGATGTCCTTATGAGAGGAGGACAGACGTGGAGAGGCCCCGGGGAGTCAGTGTGGACCTGCCGAGGAACCAGGGGCCACTGGGACCTGCTTGATGGAGTCCTCAGAGTGTGGCCCTCTGACACCCCGGGAGCGGGACTCAGAAGGGCGAGATAGCACACTCCTGCTGCTCATAGCCACCCGCTCGGTGATACTGTGTCACAGGTGTTGTTGTTGACTGCCGTCGAGTCGGGCACGATTCGTAGCGACTCCGTAACTATCATCATTTCTCCAAGTTCATAAACTTTCCAGAGGCATGTGGTTTAGGAAGTGGATGCCTCTCCTGCCTCCAAACCTGTTTTACAACTGGTTCCCATGTCACAGTAGGCTTAGGAAATAATACATCAGACTGTCCCTGCTCCAGGCCCCCAGTCCAACCACCAGCCCTTACACCCCCTCATCCCAAACTCTGTCCCCTGCTGGCCGGTTTCTGCATTCTTCCTGACGCCTGGTCCCCATGGCTTCCCATGCCAGTCTCCTGTTCACACCTGTCAAGGCCAGGTCTGGGTCAGAGAGGGAGATGGGGTCATCTGCAGTCAATGGTTTATTCACCCCTCCTCCACGCTTGGTCGCAGCACCGACCACAGGGTGTCTGGGGGGCTCCAGTCTGCCTTGTGGGTGGGGCACACCCAACAAGAGGTGCTCTGTGGGGCGTGAGAGGTGACAAGGGCTGAGGACCGAGTGGCATCCTGACAGGCCCTTGGTGCCTGGAGGGAATTCACCCAGGAGGATGGGCCTGCCTAGCAGAGAGAGCCACCTGGGCAAAGACATGAAGTCACAGAACATGAGGGGGTGTCCAGAGAGCAGCTGGGGGAGGGGGCAGGCCAAGGCAGGAAGGGCCCTGGACGTGGGGAGAGTTGCTGGTCCCCCCTGGCGTCTTTCTGCTGTGGCAGATCCAGTCTTGGGCAGGCAGGGACTGCCCAGCTTCTCTGAGCCAGGTCCAACCTCTTCCTAGAGATTTTCGTAGACCAGGCCAAACTCCCCGTCATCTTCAGATGTGTGTGCTCCCTCCTGCGGAAGGAAAGAAACACAAAACTACCAGCCACAAGGACAGTGACGCTCACGTGAATCCAACAGTTTACGTTGTTGGGTGCCATCGAGTCGGACCTGGCCCAAGGCTGACCCTGCAGCGGGTTTCAGGGATGATCAATTGCACGGGAGGAGACTGCCCATCCTTCTGCCACAGAACAGCTGGTGGACTTGAACCCCATGCTTTTGGGTTGCAGTGCAGGTACTTAGCATTAGGCCACCAGATCGTCTCACTGGCGCTTCCCAGGGAGGCTTGTCCAGATCTTCAAGCCTCGTCCCTGGCCTGCTGCCTCTCCCACCATCCCGTCCTCACCCCTGGCCTCTGCGCTCTATCCCCAACCGTGCAGGGTCCCCACACCTGCCTCAGGGTTAGCCCATATGCAATCCCTCTTCCTGAAAGCCCCTCCCTCCCGTTCCCTGGCTGCCCCCTCCTCACCCTGCGGGTTCAGCATCCTCTCAGCTCTCGTAAACCCTGCCTTGGACTCATCCCTCTCCCAGACAGTGGACGCCTAGGAGCTGTGGGGGTCCAGAAGGGCAGGGGCGTGTCTGTCCTTCCTGGCCAGCAGGCCTGGCCTGTCATAAGGGTGGACCCCACCCAAAATGGCCCAGACACCCCTGATGTCCCAGGACATGGCAATCCTACTTTCGGCTTATAGAAGCGGAGACTCTACAAACAGTGGTCTCATGGGTCAAGGGAGGCCACATGTAGACCCCTCGCTCCCCGCCAGCCCTTGTGGTGGGCCTGGCCAGCAGCTCATCCACTACTTAACAAGGAATCTTCTACTTAACAAGGAAGCTTTGCACTTGGTGGGGTCCAATATTTTGCCACAAATGGCTGTTCTTTAATCAGAAGTATCTTAATTCAGGACTGAACAAGGCAGAGGGCCAGCGAGAGAGGAAGATTCTCAATAAGCTGGATTTACCAAGTGTCTACAACAATGGACTTGAGTGTGCCCTTGGCCATGAGTGTGGTGCGGGGAGGGGAGTGTCAGAACTGTTGCTCAGAGTTGTTGCCGAGCCGTGGATGACTCGAGCAGGCAGACAACAACAACAACAACAACAACAAGAGCAGTGGGTCCCAGGCTCCTTCTCAACACGTCAGCCCATCCTTGTGGTTAACACAGGCAGGATGGCACGAGTTGGGTCTTCAGTTTACCAGTGAGGTACAGGGCTGCCCAGCCGGGAAGTGGTGAAGCAGATTCCAGCCTGCCAATGCAGCTGCCTGTGCGTCTAGCTGCTGGCCCCGTTGCCTTCCAGGAGGGATTCCCCAAATAAGAGATGAGATGCCCTCATGACCCTCTTAACCTCCCATCTCCCAGCTGGAGAGACCAAGGGTCTGCGGGATCGGTGGAGCAGCCGGGCTTGGATTTAGCGCCCTCCTGCCATACCTGGGACAGAGGGCTCCCCGAGCGGGGGTCACTGCTGGTCTCGTTCTCGATGAAGGCGTAGACCTCGGTCTCGTGGTGCTGCAGGGCCTGAAGGAGACAGAATGGGACCAGAGGGGTTTGCT
Organism: Elephantulus edwardii; assembly: GCF_000299155.1. Classification (NCBI taxonomy): domain Eukaryota; kingdom Metazoa; phylum Chordata; class Mammalia; order Macroscelidea; family Macroscelididae; genus Elephantulus; species Elephantulus edwardii. The sequence goes on along the minus strand of NW_006399836.1, from coordinate 2,142,759 downwards.
CTGGACCGCGCCAGTCCTGACACTGTTACTGACCATCCACAGACGGCCAGGGCCGGCAGAGCCCACAAACTGCAGGCTGACAGTGTCCTGCTCGGCCAAGTACACCACCTGGCCAACCTGTGGGCACAGTGCCACCTTCCCCTCGCCACAGTCCCTGGCTCAGCCTCACTGGCCTCTATCTAGGCTTCTACCAGCCAACAAGAGGAGGTCTCAGGTCCACCTGCACCCACCATCCCTTTCCGTCCCCAGTCCATTCCCTTAAGAGCCTAGTCAAAATACCTGCCCCCCAACTACTCAGACAGGATGCCCTTCTGTGTCCCCCCATTTCCCTGTTCAAAGCTCCTGCCCCTGTGGAGACCCTACCCCGCCATCCGCAGCCTCTGAACCTCTGCAGGCTCCCAGGTAATCTGACTCGTGCCCCCAGGGTCTGGTACCTTCAGGAGTCATGCCGCCCGCCCAGTGAGACTCCAGCCCTGAACTCTCAGCAAGCCAACCTCCCCACTCTTGTCACTTTCTTTCACCCACTGTCACCAGCGATCCCACGACACTTGGGCTCTGACCATCGTCCACTCTCCGACCATGGTGCTCCCACAGTCTTCTCCAGGGACCCCTGAGCAGGTGGAGAAGCCACAGTGGGGCACAGTGATGGAGGTTCCGGGCTCCAGGCCCCCTGACAGGAGATGTGGCGGTTGTTGCTATGTATTGCCTTCCTCTACAAAGAGGAGCTCAGAGGCTGGGGCTGTGCTGGCCTTTGTCGGGGTCCCTGCACCCTGGGCTGTGCTTAGTACAAAGGTCCAACCCCAAATGGGTCACAGGGAGGGGCTGCTCTGTAATATGTGTGGCCACTGGACTTGGTCAGAGCCCACCAGGTGGTGGAAAGGAGCAAGTCAGTTAGACAATCCTGCGTTCATCTAACTCCTACCTCTGCAGCTGGCAGCTGGGCTCAGTTTCCTCATCTGGTAAATGGGAACAGCCAATCTACTCTGCAGTTTTAATGCAGGTTTAAATGAGATCCTGCACCTAAAGCCCCCAGCACAGGGTCTGTGAACAGTGCGATCTGAACAAGCAGCTGCTGAGCGATCAAGGGAGGTGGGAGCCCCTTCTTCTCTGTGGGCACAGCGGGGACCCTCCCTCAGAGCCTGCTGGGCTCAGGGTCTCATGTCGGGGCTGCCAGAACAGGGCCCGCTGCCAGCCTGAGCAAGAGGCAGGAACCTCCTTCCGCGTGTACATGTCATATGGATGCCGGCTGGTTGCCAAGGAGGCGGTTTCCCCGGCAACAGGCAAGCAGGGCTTGGAGGCAGGCTGGAGAGACAGGTGGTGCTCAGAGGCAGAAGGAAGGAGAGGGGAGGAGGGAGGCAGCCGGGCATGAAAACCCATGTAATCAACCATTTGGCACTTGGGAGACCCTCATGTCAAGGGCATCAGATGTAGGGATGGTGAGGGGGCCTGGGAACAGCTCAGGGGGTTTCTGTGCCGGAAGGAGGGTAGGTGTTGGGAGAGGGGTTTCCTGACCTGCCTCTGGGTGGGGAGAGCAGGGTCACCCCAAGGAAGAACCCCATTTCCAACGAAGGGACACTATCAGAGCTTGGCCATCTGTGCTTGCCAACAGCAAGTCCCCCCTTGAGCCTGGCACAAAGGGGTAGGGTCTCCCCCACAGAGCCCTGTGCCCGCCTCAGGGGCCACACCCAGACCCACAAATGTCCTGAGGGCCCTCCAGACAGGACATCTGGTCAGAGGAAGAGAGCTGTCCTTGGCTGGTAGAGGGGGTGACCAGGATCCCAAGAGTCATTCCCTCCTCCCAGCTCACGCTGGCCCCCCACTATCCTTACAGTCGTCCAGCGAGGCCCAGAGCCACCTAAAGCCGCACAGCTCTCGGCAGCAGGGCCAAGGTCAGGCCTCCTGCTTTCAGCTCGGCACTCCCACCAGCCGGGCAGCTCTCTGCCAGGGCAGGTGAAGGGGAGAGGGCAGCCCGCCAGCTGCAGGCTCTGACCCCACAGGGCAGCCTCGAGCTGGGGGGGAGTGGGCAGGGAGGCTTCAGGCTGCCACTTACTGCCAATTAGCAGCTGCTGAGTGAAGCCCAGGCAGGTCCTGACCTGTGGAGCCGCATTTGTATTCAGGGTGTGACCTGCATTTGCAGGCAGAGATGTGGGGTGCAGCCTTTTCAGCAGGACAGCCTCTGAGGCACTGATCCAGACCCTTCTGATGTTCATTGGTGGGGCTGTCTTACGGGGTGTGTGCCATGAGGGACGGGGTGTGTGCCATGAGGGACGGGGTGTGTGCCATGGGAGATGGGCTCAGGCACTGGAATGCGCTCTCTCTGTAACTGGGCTGGCCTAGAGTTTGGCTGTGATGAGCTGGGCTGAGTCAGGGCTGAACTCCTGGAGCCACTGCCCTATGCTAGATTGTGTTGTATTGGGATGGGACTGAATAAGGCTGTGCTGTGCTGTGCTGTGCTGTGCTGTGCTGTGCTGTGCTGTGCTGTGCTGTCCTGTCCTGTCCTGTGCTGTGCTGTGCTGTGCTGTGCTGTGCTGTGCTGTCCTGTCCTGTCCTGTGCTGTGCTGTCCTGTCCTGTCCTGTGCTGTGCTGTGCTGTCCTGTCCTG
>NW_006399836.1:2123707-2126874 GCF_000299155.1 Elephantulus edwardii | reverse complement strand
CCTCACCAGGACAAACCTGTTCGTTTTCTTAGAAGCCCATGGTATTTTCAATACTCTTCTCCAACACCACAGCTCAAAGGCATCAATTAGCATACAGAAATTGTTGAACTGGTGTGTCTTTTATTGTGTATATTTTCATCATAATAAAAATGTGTCTAGAAAAGAGAAAGCAATTATAACTTTAAAGACTAAAGATGGCGCAAACTCTAACTGCAATAAAGACTGTGAGAAGAGGTTTGATGAGCAACGATTTGGAGTTTGGTTTGAGAGAACTGCTGATTAGACATCTGAGTGAAGTGGAACCCACTGTTCGGATGAGTGTCCAGGCTGGAGGTATAAATTGTGGAGTTGTCTGAGTGCATATGGTCTTCAAAGCCTTGAGACTGGAGGCGCCGTCCCAGGGAGGAGAGTAGAGATAAAAGAGGAGATCTCAGGATAGGCTCTTACTCTAGTGTTTAGAAGTGGGAGATCTGATAAGGAATCAGTGACGGAGACTGCGGGAGCTTGGAAGTGACTTAGGCGACAGTCTAGAGAAAGTATGACATCCCAGAAACAAGCGGGCAAGTGTCCCCAGGAGGAGAGCAAGTGCAATGATGTCAGACACTGACTAGGGTGAAGACTAACTGACCATGGAATTGAACAGGGTGGAGGTTACAAGTGACTTTGAGAAGGAAAGTTTTGTGGAGCTATGTGGTGAAAGTCTGACAGAGGGGGCGAGAGAAAAGCAGGAAGAGTAATGTAAGAGAAAGGAGTTTTGACAACTCTTCTGGAAGAACTGGGTTCCACGGAATCAGAGAGACATGGCAGGTGGCTGGAGGCACACGTCGGCTCCAGATGAGGATTTTAATAAGATCATGACACACTTGTAAACTGTGCATTTGTGATACTGAATCATTAGCCCAGCTTCATAGACTATGAAACCAAGGCACAGAAAATTTAGCCAACAGAACTAGTTGAGCAAGAGTCAACTAGGCTTTTAGTTCTGTCTGGTACATTCCAAATCTGTGCTCTTAATAGGTTATTTTTTTTTCTTTTTACAAATTGGAGCAGTATGGTTTCCCCCCACCCCCATGTTACAATATATGATGAGCATTTTCTACATGAATAAAAAGCAAAACTTCTAATGATTAAAAGAAGAAGAAGGAAGGCAAAGCTACAATTATACTGATAGACGTTAATGGATTTCTCTTAGCAACTGATAAAACAGACAAAAAAAAATCGGCAAGGATATAGAGCATCTCAACTTGACAAGGAACTTGACCCAGTTGGCAAATGCACAACCCGTACTCGGCCGCGCAGAGCGCATGTTCTTTTCTAGTGCACATGGAATATAACTGGCCTAAAGCAAGGCTCACAGATTTCAAAGGATTAAATTAATGCAAAACATACTCTCTGATCACAATGCAAGTAAGTTAAGGAATGGACAAACCAAAAACACAATGAAAAGAAAATGAAGTAATTGGAGGTCAAGCAAAACACTTTCCAATAACCCATAGGCCAGGAAAGAAATGTCCATGAGTAATTTTAAGAGAAAGATAATGAAAATATGTCCTATTGAAATGAGTGGTATAGGGCTAAAGCCATGCTTAGAGTAAAGTGTATACCCTCAAAATATATACATTAGAAAAGAAAAAAAGGCTGAAATCAGTGATCTGCTATTCACCACAAGAAATTAGAAAACAAAAATTTTTTTAAAAATAGGAGAATTATACCAAAAAGCCCAATTCCTTCAAGATGCATCATGCATAATGGTAACAGTCTTCCTTAGAGGTTAAGGAGCCTTGGTGGTGTAGGAGATTAAGTGTTGGTCTTCTGACCAAAAGGTTGATGGTTCAAACCTACCAACTGCTCTGGAGGAGATCAATGAGGCAGTCTCATCTTGCTAAGATCTCAGCCTCGGAAACCAGATGGAGGGTTGCCGTATGTTAAACTCCACATAACCACTGTGGATCTAATGGGTCCTAGGGTTTAGGAGACAGAACAAGGGTGCCTGCTCTTACCGCTCCTACTAACCATGGTATTAGAAGTCAAAGGGAGTACAAAAAAAATCAAGAAATTAAACAGTGTTGGGACTGGAATAGAGGGGGAAAAAATCATTACTTGCAGGTTCATTGCATATTGTTGTTATTGCGACATAGCGTCAAGTCATAACTAATGCATAGCTGAGGCAGTAAATTACAAGGGAGGAGATTATCCATCTTTGTCCCATGGAGCAGCTGGTGGATTTGAACCTTGTGCCTTTGGCTGGCAGAGCAACTCTTTACCACTAAGCCACCAGAGCTCCCCTTCATCGTATGTTGTTGTTAGGTTTAATCGTGTATGACTCATAATGACCCTATGAGCAGCCACCCCGAACCCTGCACAACCCTGTGCCACCCTCGCCATCTCTGACACACAGAGTCCATTGCTGAGGTCACCATGTCAATCCATCTCATTGAGGGTCTTCCTTTCCTCCTCTGGCCCTCCATCTTTCCACGCATGATATGGCCCTTTCCAAGGAACAGCCTCACCTAGCTCCACGTCCAAGTATGAAAGGTGAAGCTTCACCATCTTTTCCTCCAAGAACCACTCTGGTTGCACTTCTCCCAAGACATACCTATTTCTTCTTGTGGCAGTCTGCGGAATATTCAGTACTCTTCTCCAGTACTACAATTCAAAGTCAGTTCTCCTGTCATTCTTCTTCATTGTCTAGCAAATGATTGAGAAGACCATGGCCTGAATCAGGCACACTTTAGTCTTCAAACCGACATTATTGCTCTTCATAATTTCGGAGAGGTCCCTGACAACAGACTTGCCCAATGCAATACGTGTCCTGACTGCTGGTAGCAAGAGTGTAGATTGTGGATCTAAGCAAGATAGTGACCCTGTAACAGGGCAGAAAGTAACTATCCCACTGTGTTCCCGAGGCTGTACTATTTACAGAAGCAGAGCATCGAGCCCTTTCTACCACAGAGCCATTAGTTAGCAGCCTTTGGGTCAGCACCTGAGTATCTGGCCCTGAAGTCAGAGAATAAACTCAGTGACATACAACAACATGAATGATTTCACAGAAAACCTAAAGCTATCTGGTCCTTGGAGAGGGACATCATGTTTGGGAGAGCAGAGGGACGGCACAGGAGAGGAAGACCCTCGATTAGATGGATCGATTCGGTGAGTGGGGTGGTGGG
>NW_006399836.1:2117254-2123442 GCF_000299155.1 Elephantulus edwardii | reverse complement strand
AACAACAACAACAACAATCTGAAGGTATTGGTTTTAAACCATTAGAATTAATGAATGAATTCAGCAAGGTCATTCTATATAAAGTCAATATACAAAAAGAAGCAATTAAAAAAAAAGCAGCAGCAATGTTTTTCTGTCAGCAATAAAGAATTAGAAAATGGCATTAAAATAGGAATATAGAACTGGGCTGGGCTTTGTTCTATTTAATATTGGCTGAGAACCCACGTGATGGCCCGGCATATAGCAGGTGCTCAAACAAGTGACTCCTGATGCCTTCAAAATTGTAACTAATGCTATTCCTTCTGCTTGTAGCATTTCGTCACAGGCCTAGCAAAGCCCTGTGGTTTCCTTGCACATCTCCTTCTGGCTCGACTATCTCTCCGATCCATCTTGCAGGGGAGTTGAGTCTCTTTACTATAATTCAGGGCCATCCGCCAGAGGCACTGAAGGGTCTGGACACAAGTGAGGAAGAAGTTCCATTCAAAAGTGAATCTAAAAAAACAACCCAGGGGAGCTCTGGTGGCCTAGTGGCAAGGACCTGCAACCACAATCCCAGAGGCGCACGGTTCGAATCCACCAGATGCTCTTCCGGGGAAGGAGGGACAATCTCCTCCTGTACCAGTCAGATCTGATTTGACGGTACACTCACACAAAAATAATAATAATTTAAAAAAAGACTGCTAAAAAAAACCCCCGAAAAACAAAACACCACCAACCAACCCCCCCCAAAAAAAACCAAAACCAAAAGTGAATCTCCTCCATCAAAATACTGTTGTAGAAGGAGGTCTGTTCACACAGAGAGATGCTCATGACATATTGTAACATGAAAACAAAATACAGCTCTATGATTCCAGCGGGGGAGAATGAGCATGGGTATGTGTTTCCATGTATATTTGTAGAAAGAAGCTCAGTAGATAAAATGCCGCGTGATTAGTGTTTATCTTGGGAGGAGACAGAGTCAGGGCGAATGCTGGTGATTGTGGTCTTTTTTAAATTTTTATGTTTAAGACCATAGAAAATGTTCATTTCAACTTTTATGCTTTGATTCTCTTTTTCTTTCTCCTTCATACGCACAAAAATACACACTTAATATAGAACAGTATAGCATTTAAAACTTCCATTACAGAAAAATACTAGTATTTATCAAATGCCCTCTTTATATACATTCACCATCTGTTGACACATAATTGACACATTCTCTCTCTCTTTCCTTCCCTTTGTCTCTTCCCTGCCTACAGCTTCTCTCTTTGATGTAATTCTCCTGGGTTTCCTATTGAGACCCTATGGTATTTCTTAAGTCTCCTATTAAATTCTTACTTCAGTCCCAAATGTCTCCAAAACTGAGTGTCCTGAAAACTCTACTTTACTGCCAGTTCCTACTTAATTCTTTGCCTCTTAGTCCTTATCATGAACTTCTCATTAATTGGTAAATTTCCCTACTTAAACAAAAAAATTTCTGAATGCCTTTACTTTTTTGTGCCTCCCTTTCCTAAATGACTTTATATTCTCAAATCTACCTGATTTGGCAATTCCGAATGCTTTTTAACCTCTGTCGGTTTCTTCTTATTAGTCACCCTTAATCTGGGCTTTCTTTTTTTATACAAGTTTATTTACAAATTCATTGTTTTTCACACCAGATTGTGTTCTTTTTTTATATATTATTGATTGAGATAGATATGTGGTGATGTGCTGTCAGGTTTGAACCAAGCCATAACTGACCCTCCAGCAGGTTTTCAGAGGCAGAATAGGAGGAGATTGTCCATCCTTCTCCCACAGAGCAACCGGCAGACACACACACACACACACACACACACACACACACACACACACACACACCCCACCCCCGTATATGCATAGATGAGGCTCTGGGGGGTGTATGTGTTCATGTTTGTATTCAGCTCACTGCTGTGGAGTCAGAACTGACACTCCAGTGGGATTTGGGAGAACTGCAGGTCACACAGGAGGAGATTGCTCATCTTTCTCTCATGAAGCCATTGGTGGATTCGAATCACTCGAGAGATACCCCCTTTGGGCACCCAGTTCCTTACTGAGTCACCAGAGCTTCCTGACGCATGTTTATGTGTGTGTGTGTGTGTGTGAGAGAGAGAGAGAGAGAGAGCGAGCGAGCGAGAGAGAGAGAGAGACCCCTTCATATCTGAGAGCTGACACCAGACTTCCTTGGAAGGAAATGTTCTGACAAATTTCTTGTGGAGGAAAAAGGTGGGGAATCTGTGGACACAAAGGCACAATGACCCAGAGAGGCTAGCGGGAAGCAGATTTGGTCATTCACTTCTGAAGTAAAACACCTTCAAAACCTATATGAATTATAAAGGAATAGCCACAATCTTGTTCTATGAACAATAGAGTTAATAGCCATGGTAGGAGAAGTAGAGCCCAGACGGTAAGTCCCCCCAAAATGAGAGACAGCTGCAAACATCCATTAAAACTTGGAATATGCAATGTATGAAATAGAAATAAAAGAAAATAGGAAGTTGACAAAAATGAAACAGAACACATAAACAGAGACATTCTAGGCATTAGTAAGCTGAGACGGACTTGAACTGGCAACTCTGAGTTGGATAATCATATGATCTACTGTGCTGGGAATGAAAAGCTAGAGGAATTGTGTTGTGTTCACAGTTAACATGTTGCTGCACACTTTTAAATTGACGACCGTGCTTAGAAACACATTTTTTTCCAATGTATTTACTGTCATTTGCGGCAACGTGTTAAAAAGATCACTGGCAAGATCTATGAGGAAGTGCGACACTGGGAGTGACAGGATACTGTCCAGATGCACATAGGGGAGACCTGCAAATACAACGACGACTCAGACATGTGCACCAAGAGCTAAGACCAAAGATGAAGAAATCGAGGGATTCTATCAACTTTTGCTGTCTTGACCAAACATACAGTGGATTTACATTAAGAATTGGTGCGGCAATGAATGAATGGAAATCCAAAACCTCTGTAAAAAAAATGCTTAAAAAAAAAAAGAATTGGTGACTGAAATGCAAAAGTTGGAAACAAAGCAGAAGGAATGGTAGTTAGCAATTATGGATTTGGGGACAGAAATGAGGCTAGGCATCAAAAGATTGGATTTTATACATTCAATGAGTTATTCGTCACAAGCACCTTTCTTAAGAAACACAGACAGCAATCACTTATTATGCATCAGAGAGCTGGACAATGACTAAGGAGGATAGAAGGAGAACTGATGCCTTTGAGCCGTGGTGTTAGAGAAGAGTATTGAATATACCACAGACTGCCAGGAGAACAAACAGGTTCATCCTAGAAAGGTGGATCCTTGGAGTCAAGGATTCTGAAGCTTCGTCTGACATACTTTGGGCATGGTGCAAGGAGGGACTGGTCCTTGGAGAGGGACATCATGTTTGGGAGAGTGGAGGGACGGTGCAGGAGAGGAAGACCCTCAATGAGATGGATCGATTCTGTGATTGGGGTCGGGGGAGTGAGTGTGTTGAAGACAATGAGGTTGGCACAGGATAGAGCAGGGTTTAGGGCTCTTGTACATAGTGTCGCTATGAGTCGCAAGTGACTCAAAGGCACATCACAACAACAACAGACAGCAACTATACATGGACTTCACCTGATGGAGATTGAACGAGAATCAGATTGACTACCTCTGTGGAAAGAATCACTGGAGAAGCTCAATATCAGCAGTCAAAACAAGGCAGGTACTGACTGTGGAACAGATTATCAGTTACTCACATGCAAGTTCAAACTGAACTTGGAGAAGATGGAAAGACATCTGCGAGAACCAAAATATGACCTTGGGCCTATCCCACCTGAATTTAAAAATCAACTCAATAGTAGACTTGAGGCATTGAACACTAATGATCAAAACCAGATGAGTTGTGGGATACATTAAAGTTCCCATTCATGAAGAGAGCAAAAGTCATTACACAGAGGAGGGAAAAAAGACCAAGATGGATGATAAAAAAAACTGACAATATTATGAGAGCATTAAGAGGTCTTAATTAAAGCATTGGGGAAATTAAAGCAAAGAGAAGAAATACCATAGCAAAAGAAATGAACAGAAGATTTCAAAGGGCAGCTCATGTAGACAAAAGTGTTTTAACGAAATGTGCAGAGAGCTAGAGTCAGAGAATAAAAAAGGTAGAACTCACTCAGCATTTCTCAACTTGAAAGAACTGAAACAAAACAAATTCAAGCCTTGAATTGCAATGCTGAGATGCTCTGAGTAAAGTCTTCAACAGTCAAAAGAAGATGGAGGGAATAGACAGTCACCGTACCCTAAAGAGTTAATTCATTGACACTGAAATACGTAAAGAAATTGTTATTAGGTGCAGTCGAGTCGAGCATGACTCATAGTGACCCTATGAACAAAAGAATTGAACCCTGTTTTACCCTGCACCATCCTCACACTTCCTAACACACAAGAGCCCATTGCAGCAGTCACCTTGTCAATCACATTGTTGAGGGTCTTCCTCTCCTTCACTGACCCTCCACCCTTCCCAGCATCATGTCCTTCTCCAAGGAATAGCACCTCCTAACAACATGCCCAAAATATGTGAGGTGAAGCCTCATCATTCTTGCCTCCAAAAGGCATTCTGGCTGTACCCTCTCCAAGACATATCTGTTCATTCTCTTGGCCATCTGTGGAATGTTCAGTGCTCTTCTCCAACATCGCAGCTCAAAAGCACCAAATCTTTTTCTGTCATCCTTATTCATTGTCCATGTATCAGATGCATAGCTAGTAATCAGAAAGACTATAGCCTCAATCAGACGCACCTTAGTCCTCAAACTGACATCACTACTCCTCAATAATTCAGAAATGGCCCTCACAGTAGATTTTCCAGTGCAATGTGTCTCCTTATTTTCTCACTGCTTGTATCAAAGGTGTTAATTGTGGATCCAAGCAAGATGAAGCTGTTAGCAGTTTCAATCTCCTCTTCATCCATCATGACACTATTGGTCCAGTGGTAAGAATCTCTGTTTACCCGACATTGAGAGGCAATTGATACCGAAGGCTGCATTCCTTGATTTTCTGCAACAAGTTCCTCAAGTTCTCCTCACTTTCAGCAAGCAAGGTTGTGTTATCTGTATAACACAGGTTATTGATGAGTCTCCCTCCAATCCTGATGCCACACTCATTCTCATAGAGTTCAGCTTCTTGGATAATTTGCTCAGCACATAGATTGAATGCATATGGAGAGAGAATACAACCCTGACACACTCTCTTCCCAATTCCAAACCATGCAGTGCTCCCCTGCTCCATTCGCACTACAGCCCCCTCCTCCAGGTATAGGTTCCTCATGAGCACAATCAAGTGCTCTGGGATTCCCATTCTTCTCAGTGTCTGTTACAAGTTTTCACGGTCCACACAAACACCTTTGCATAGTCAATAAAGCACAAATGGACATTTTATTCATTGAAAAGGTATGGAGCTAGGACACAGCCCTGGCGTATAGTCTATTAAATACAAATATTTCCCCCCTTTCATTTTCAACTTTCAGCCAGATCCATCTGACATCTGCAATGATATCTCTGGTGCCACAGCCTCTTCTAAATCCTGCTTGAACTTCTGGCAGTTCCTTATTTATGTACTGTTCCGGCTGTTTCTGAATGATCTTCAACAATGTTTTGCTTGTGTGTGGCATCAATGATATTTTTCATTAAAGCCAGTGATGATGAGGGGAGGGAAGAAGTTCATGGGGCATTGAAGACATTGGCAGAAAAACAAGGTCTCAGTAATTGACCGGATACCAATTAACATATTTCAACTAACAGATCCAACTCTGGATGTGTTTGCTTGGTTATGCCAGGAAATTTGGAGGGCAGCTACCTGGCCAACTGACTAGAAGAGATCCCTATTTGTTTTCATCCCAAGAAAGTGTATCCAACAAAATATGAAAATTATCAATCACTGTGTCACGAATATCATGTGCAAGTAAAATCTTGGTTAAGACCATCCCCAAACAGCTAGAACAACATTGATAGAGAACTGCCAGAAGTCCAAGCTGGGGTTAGAAAAGGTCATGACACCAGGAGTATCATTGCTGATGTCAGGTGAATCCTGATTGAAAGCTGAGAATGCCAGGAAAAAAAGTCGATTTATATTTTATTGACTATATGCTAGGGATATGTCCTATCTCCATACCTTTTCAATCTATATGCAGAACAAATTATCTGGGAGGCTGGGCTCT
>NW_006399836.1:2061095-2113439 GCF_000299155.1 Elephantulus edwardii | reverse complement strand
GGTGAAAAGAAAATCTACCGACTGGGAACAAACATTTGGCAATACCATCTAAGATAAGAGTCTCACAATTAAAGTTTATAGAATACTCCTGGGCCTCCACAAGAAAAAGATTGATAACCAGTTACAAAATGGGCAAAAGACATGGAAAGAATTTTCACAGAGGAAGGTACTCAAATGGCCTACAGACATATAAAGAAATGCTCCAAATCACTGGCATTAAGAGAGATACAAATCAAACCACAATGAGATACCATCTCACTCCAGTAGCAGTGGCAAAATTTAACGAGACAGCAAGTAATAAACGTTGGAGAGGATGTGGTGAGATAGGAACTCTTAGATTGTTGGTAGGATTGTAAAACGGTACAACCACTCTGGAAGGAAGTTTGGTGCTTCCTCAAAAAGCTCAACATAGAAATTCTGTATGACCCAGCTACTCCATTGCTTGGAATATACTCCAAGAAAATGAGAACTGAGGCACAAACGGAAACTTGTACACCAATGTTCATAGAAGTGTTATTCACTATCACAAGAACATGGAAACAGCCCAGATGTTCAACCACAAACAAATGTGTTGAGAAGCTGTGATACATTCATACAATGGAATACTACGCAGCATGCAGGAGCAATCATTTTGTAAATTACTACCTAGTTTGGGAGAGACTGGAGAGCATTATGCTGTGTGAACTAACTGAGTTCCACAAAGACAAATAATGTCTATAACCATTTTTGCGGAATGAGTATAAAGATCCAAGGTGGCAGGGAGGGTGAAAATGGAGGGGTAAGAAAGGGTGTAAATCATAGTGTTGCACAATTCGATTGATGGGAAGGAAATGGGAAGGAACTTTTGTGAAAAACAATGTATTCAAACTTTGTAAATAAACCAGGATAAAAAATTAGACAATGTAAACTTGCAAAAGAATTATCTCATAAGGATGGAGTTAGTGAGACTGAGGAGTATATGGAATCAACAAGTATGACTAAGTTCTCATTTAAACCTCTGGTTTTGTGATTACAAATAAAACATGTAGCTTTTAAAGCAACGAAAGAAAGGAAAAAGAAAGAGAGGACGGAAGGAAGGAAGGGAGGGAGGGAGGGAGGGAGGGAAGGAGGGAGGAAGGAAGGAAAAAAAGAGAGAAAGAGAGGAAGGAAGGAAGGAAGTCTGCTGTCAGGAACATCTCAAAAATTCTGAAGAGCAATAATGTCAGTTTAGAGATGACGGTGCATATGATCCAAGTCATGTTTTTTCCCCAGTTACTTGCTATGCTTCTGCGAACTGAACAATGAATAAGGATGATAGAAGAGTGCCGTTCAGTTGTGATGTTGGAGAAAAGTACTGAATATCCCATTTACTGTCAAAAGATTGAGGTTGTTAACAGTTACGGCTTGCTCAACTCCACAATCAACACTGTTGGCAACATCAGTAAGGAAATCAAACGATGAATTGCATTAGGTAAATCTGCTCTCAGGGACCTTTCCAGAGTACTGAGAAGCAATAATGTCAGTCTAGAGACTAAGGTGCGCCTGATCCAGGCCATGGTCATTACAATTACTTGGTATGCATCAGAAAGCTGGAAAATGACTAAGAATGACAGAAGAACTGATGTCTTTGAGTTGTGGTGCTGGAGAAGAGTCTTGAACATACCATGGACCACCAAGAAAATAAATAGGTCTGTCATGGAGAGGGTGAAACCATGTTTCTCCTTGGAGGCTAGGATTTTGAAGCTCCATCTCACATACTTTGGATCCTTGGAGAAGAACATCATGCTTGGAAGGGTAGAGGGACAGTACAGAAGATGAAGACCCCAGATGAGATGGGTTGATAACAGTAACTAGGACAATGGGGCTAACTGTGTCAGAGTCAGTGAGACTGGCTCAGGACAGAGCAGGCTTCAGAGCTGTTGTGTGTTGGGTTGCTATGAGTTGCAGGTCACTTGACAGCACATAACAACAATAACTGTCAAAAGAACAAACAGTTACGTCTTGGAGAAAGTGCAACCAGAACAATCCTTGAAGGTAAGGACAGTGATGCTTCATCTCACATACGCTGGACATGTTGGGAGAGGCTCTTCCCGGGAGAAGGACATCATGGGAGGAAAAGTGGAGGGTCAGTGAAGGACAGGAAGACCCCCAGAGTGATGGATTGATCCTGTGTCTGCAGCAGTGGGCTCAGTGTGTCAGGGATGATACGAACGGTCCAGGATAGGACACTGGTCTGTTGAGTTGTACTGAATTTGACCGCACCTAACAATAACATGTTCTACTTTGTCCCGGTGGTCTAGAGGAAAGGAGCTGTGTTGTGAACCCAAAGGCAGGTGGTTTGAGTCCATCATTTGCTCCAAAGTAGAAAGATGGGCAATCTGGCCGTGCAGTTTACAGCCTCTGGACACCCCCTGGAGGGTGAGCTAAGAGCTGGTTCTGACTCAGTGGCACCCCACCCTCACCACAGCATGATCTGTCTGGAGCCACTGAGACTGTCCTGTACAGATGCCTCTTTGCCTCCCCCCGCCTGCCCCTCCATCAGTCAACACGTCCATCTGAACGTCCTGCATGTGGGGTTTTGTAGTGATGGGCCTGAGCTTTGAGCGTCTCACGGTGGTGGTAACAGGAACAAGGACAGCACGTACAAGCCGAATCCCAGTGCCAGACGCAGCCCAGCACCTGGACCTGGGAACCCGCGTGCCCCAGGCATGAAGCTTTGCACCTTCCGGCTGGGGGGTGAGGGCCCCCCACCTGGATCCGACCTCAGGGAGCTGACACCTCGCTGACATTTACTGCGCCCTTTCTCTGCATGGAGCCCAGGCTTCTCTGTGGAGCTAAAGTGAACCGAGCTGGGGAAGGACCCTCTCCTTCCAGGCCCAGCCCTGCTGAGTGGGTGCTTGCTGAGAGTGCATGGGTGGGTGGGCACACCAGCTGGCACAAGGCCGAACCTCTCCAGTCCCACATGCCACAGACACACCTCCCAGTGACAGAAGATTCTGAGGACCCACAGGTGTGGCACAAACCAGGTGCCTGCCTGTGTGTCTGCTGTGGTGGTCACAGCATAAAGCATTACCTGCATGTGACCAGGAGGGGGTGATGTGCTAAGGGCATGGGATGGCCTTTTCCTCTTTTGGTGTGGCTACTGTGTTGTTTGTACAAAGAAAAGGGGAAGGGGCTGGCGAGTGGGTCAACGTCACAGTCAGGTGAAGGAACTTCCTTTATTCCTCACTCACTCGTGGGCTCCAACCCCTAGCTCCTCAGTTGGGGGGGTGCCAGCAGGGGACAGGCCAGGGCCACCCATGGGTGCTCTCGTTTTGCCCCATTTCTCAGATGAGGAACATGAGACTCAGGAAGGTCACACAGTCGGGATACCTCAGAGCCAGGGATTCAGTCACTGCTGGGACAAGCACCTAAGGCCCACAGGCTGACCTGAGAGAGAACTAGGGGGTCTCCACCCCCAGACTTACTGTGTAGATGGATTCGGATGGAGCCTGCTTGGAGCTGCTGGCCGGCTGCTGCTTGGACACCTGCATCTGGTTCTGTCGGGAGAGGAGTCAGGCTTGTGAGGGTCTGGGGACAAGCAACTGCTGACTCCCCTCCCCCAGGGACCCCAAGGAGAAAGGTGACAGATGGCACAGTCATTAACTGCTCAGCGCCCTCCAAGACTTCTCCAGAGAAATGTGGGAAATGCCTCCAAGGTCGACAGCAAACCCTCCATCTACCCGGGGCCTCAGGAATGGAAAAAGTGCACCTTGGACCTGGGCCACGTGTAGCACCCGGCTCAGAGACCTCAGGGACCACTGCCGAGACCTGGGCCACAAAGCTCACTGCAGTGGTCCCGCCAAGCAGGTGCCAGCTGGTCGGGGCTGGCCACTCACTGCCTGGGACCTTGGGCAAACCCTTTCCCTCTCTCCTGTGAGCCTCGTTTCTGCAGCAAGGGTCTCCTCTGAGAGTTGGGTAAGGAGCCCTGGTGGTGCTCTGGGACGCTAACCAGAAAACAGCTCATGGGAGAAAGAGAACACATCTGCTCCGGTAAAGATTACAGCCTTTGTGTCCCTGAGACCAGAAGAACTAGATGGTGCCCCACTCCCACCGCTGACCACAGAAAAAAGGACCACAGCACCAGAGCCTGACAGGAAGGGGAAGTGTGGAACAGAACTGGAAAGCATAAAGAAGGCCAAGCTCACTGGTCTGCTGGAGACCGTCCTCCCTCTCCCCCTCCCCCTCCCCCTCTTCAATACTGGCTGCTGAGGACCCTTCAAATCTAGAGCAAAAGTCACCCCAGGGGCTCAACTTTTGGCAGTCAAACAATCAGCAGGCTTCTAAGGTGACTTACGACACCAGGGAGTCATTTAGGGCTCAGAATAACCAGTCATGAGGTTCAATGAGTAGCCTTTGCCCCAAAACTGAGTTGCGAAGGCAGGAAGATGTAGAAGGATTAACAGAAATGAGAATTACATGGAGGAAGTGGGGAAAGTGCAGTTACATCACGGGTATTGTAAATAATGTTCTTAAAGATGTGTATGAATGGCTGAACGAAGAACCAACGTGCTTAGTAAACTCACTCAAATCTCTCTGGCACGCACAGACAGACACACAGATTACAATCTCTGTAACTATGGGTCAGTTCTATTCATTCTCTTCCGTCCTGTGTTGGTGTTGTGTGCCGTCTAGTCAGAGCTGACCCTCTACAGGGTTTTCAGAGACAGTAAATTGCATGCGAGGAGACTGCCCATCCTCCTCTCTCTGAAGAGCTGGTGGATTCGAACCATGTACTTTTGGGATTGCAGTGCAGTTCTTACCACTAGGCCACTGGAGTGCCCTACTCTGTCCTGTAGGATCACCGTGAGAATAGACCCAATAGCAGAAACTGGGTAGCAAGATGGTTGCGAGGACGTGGGGAGGGGATGAAGTGTAGGAACTTGGCTCCTGGGGGCACTTTGGAGGCTTTCAGTCAACCAATGCAAACATATTGGGCTCTTCTGGCCAGTCAGGCAGGCAAAGGAGGTGGACACAGCCCTGCCTTTCAAGAGCTGAGCAGGGGACAGGTCACTGAAGCACTGTGGCATTTGGACAAGAACAAACTGGGAGGAGGGTAGAGAGAATAGTGCAACAATGAATGAATGGAAACCCAAAATCTCTGTAAATGTTTATGAAAATTAATAAAATATAATTATAGGGAAAAAAAGTGTGGTAAGGAGGGAAAGAGTCTTAGTAGCACAGTGGTTGAACATTTAGTTGCTAACCCAAAGGTTAAGAGTTCAAAACCACCAGCCCCTCCAAGGGACAGAGTCTGCTTGTGCCAAGATCACAGCCTTGGGTTCACAGTGCAATTCCTTACCACGAAGCACCAGAGATCCTAGACTACAGCCTTGGGGACCCCAAAGGGAAGCCTGAGTGATGCAGGGCCACTATGAGGCCCCATCCACTTGATGGCAGGGGTTTGATTTGATCTGTAGGAAAGGAGACTGGTCTAGCAGAAGGGGGTGCAGAATCCGAGGCCTGAGGCTGAGAAGGGACTCAATTGCAGGAAGAGGGTAAGAGAGGTCCAGGGGCAGGGACAGCAAAGGCAAGGCCTGGCGATTGACTTGGATGGAGAGCTAGACCTGCCAAGGCCAGTCTGGCAGGGTCCTGTGAAGAACGTGGGACCATGGAAACACCTAGGGCGCTTCAAGTCGGAGGTACTAGCTTCCAGAAGCGCTCAAAGGCTGTGGCGTGGAATGAGTGATGGTCTGGGGTGAGTGGTGGTCTGGAGTGAGCGGTGGTCTGGGGTGAGTGGTGGGCAACCTGCTGGGAAGCGGAAACAGCAGCGGGGAGGGGTGCAGTCAGCGCTTCCAGGGCGCAGGAGGCGGGCCGGGCCTTCCCCCCTCATCCCCGGCACCACACTGCCAACGGTGGAACAACAGCCTCATCTCAGGGCAGGAGCTAATTAAAAACCCTGGCTGCCTGCCAACCCCAGCCCATTTACTCCGGGATTAGCTCTGGAGAGCTACTTAACTCTCAGGCAGGAGCCAGCGCCACCCCAGCCACGCAGTAATAATGGCTCAGAGCGCTGGAGCGCATCGGGGGCCAGGTGCGGGGCTGCTGCGTGCAGGGGACCTGCCTCACCTCGCCTGCCCCCCGAACCAGCGAAATAGGTCGTCATAGCATCTCTGTGAGGCTCACACGCGCATATGCACATCCACACGTGCACACACAGAGAAGGGAGGTCTCAGAGGGCAGTCTGCTTGTCCACACAGCCTGGAAGCGGTCAACAGAGCCATGTGGATAAGGCCTCCTTATCTGTGCGCTCAGGGCGGTTGCTGTGGGCAGAGATGGGTGATGAAAGTTGGGGACCAATAGAAGGAAGACACCCCCTCCCTGGGTAGGTACTGTCTACAGTTCGATGGTGCTCAGGTAGCCTAGTGGTAAGGAGTTGCACTGCCAACCCAAACGCAAGGGGTTCAAAGCCACCAGATGCTCCTCTGGAGAAAGATGGGCAATTTCCTCTCATAATTCAGAGCCTCTGAAAACTCTCTAGAGGGTCAGCTATGAGTCAGTTCTGACTCGATGGCACATCATGACGACAGCGACAACTGACTGAGGAGAAGTGGGTCAGGCAAAGAGCTGGACCAAACTGTCCAACCTACCACACTCCAGCCTGACCTTGCTGCCAGGCTGCTGTGCGACCTGGAGCAAATCACAACCTCTCTGAGCCTCCCTTCCCAGAGCTGTCAAATAGGGAGATGCCACCCTCACAGTCTCAGTGCAGCAAAAATGAGGCCACAAGTGACTGGGCACAGGGTGGTTCCTGAGAAATGCCAGGGTGCTAGGGTGGGGGTACCAAGGACACAGCTGTTTCTCATATGAAGAGCACGAAACAGCCCACCAGCTTCTTGGAAGGACCTGTGTCCCGGAAACGTCAAGGAGCCCTGGTTTCTTGGAACAAGATCAAAAGGGACTCGGTGACAACTGTGAGCGATGCAGTCCCGAGGTCTGGGAGCCACAGCCAGGGGGCTGAAGGAGGGTGCTCCTCAGACCTGGAGAGCAGGGTTACCAGAAGCAGGTGAGGGATGGCGGCTTGCCTGTCACCAGGGCCCACCAGGACCTACTGCGGGGTGGGATGGCTGTCCCTCTGTCCCCTGGGGGCATCCTCAACGTGGGTGGGGGAGAGGACAGCGCTGCTGTGCTCACTGCACGTGCCGGGTCCTCCATACCTTCTTCCAGAACACCAGTGCTGTGCCCAGAATGCTCAGAATGGTCAGGACGATGGTGAAGCCAAAGAGCAGGGGCTTCTGGAAGCTCTGTGGGGGCTCTCGGTACCCCGAGTCTAGGAAGAACAGAGGGGTTAGTTACCTAGGAGAGATGGCAGGCACAGCCCACCTACACCAATGGCCAGGTCTCCAATTCCCTGTGTTCCCCATTACACAAACCCTGCTTAGCTGTCCCCTGCAGGGCCCCACCTGGCTGACCTCGAAAGCCCTGTCTCTACCCACGTCCTTCCTCACCTGCTCTGGCTGAGTCTCTTTGGTTTGCTGTTTTAATTGTCTTTGTGGGAAGGGACTTTATTTCTGCTTCCCTCCTTGGTGAGCTGGCTCCTCTGCGGGCTGTTTATGGGAGCCTGAGGGAGTAATTTCACCTCTTGGGGCCTGCTCTTTGCAAGTTGTGAAATGATGATAATAATTATCTACCTCGTTGAGGTGAGGAAGGGATGTAGTGATGGCTGAATGAAACAGGAGGCATGTTTGTACTTGGTATAGCAGGTGGTAAGGGAAAGACACGGTACTCTCCCTTTCTCTGACTCATCCCTCCCTCCCTCCTTCCCTCCTTCCCTCCTTCCCTCCCTCTCTCCATCTACCCATCCATCCACCCATCCATCCATCCTTCCACCATCTTCACACCATCCTTCTATCATTCATCTCTCAACTCATCCTTCCACCCACCATCCCCTCATCACCCATCACCTAGCCATCTACCATCCACCTATCCATCCATCCATAGACCATCCTTCTCTCTATCCAGCTTCTACCTGTCTACTCATTCTTCCATCCACCATCCACCTATCCATCTGTACACCATCCTTCTATCCACCCATTATCCATCTATTCATTCTTCCATCCATCCATCCATCCATCCATCCATCCGCCATCCACCTATCCATCCATACACCATCCATCTATCCACTTATCATCTATCTACTTACTCATCCTTCTATCCACCATCCACCCACCTATCCATACACCGTCCATTCATTCACCATCTACCCATCCATCCATCCATCCATCCATCCATCCATCCATCCATCCTTCTATCCACCTACCATTCATCTGTCTACTCATCTTTCCATCCAGCATCCATCCCCTGTCTACCTACCATTCACTCATCTGCCATCCACTATCCACCCACTATGCATCTATCCATCCACCATCCATCCATCTGCCAACCATCCATCCACCATCCACCTACCCATCTATTCACTATCCATCCATCATCCACCATTCATCATTTATCCATTCACTATCCTTCCATCCATTCTTCCATCCATCCATCCATCCATCCATCCATCCATCCATCCATCCATCCACTCATCATCCAATACATCCATCCATCCATTGTAAGTCCACTGACCTGGCAAATATTCATGAAATACAAATAATGCTTCTCTGTTGTTGTATGCTATAGAGTTGGAACCAACTCATAGCCGACTCTTTGGTGGATTTTCGGAGGCAGTAAATTGCACGAGAGGACACTGCCCATCCTTCTCCCAAGGAGCAGCTGGTGGATTCAAACTGCGTGCTTTGGGGGATGCAGTGCAGCTTCTTACCACTAGGCCATTGAACTCATCAATATTTGCCATTTATCAAATGTTTCTGACCACCAGGTACCGGCCCTTGGACCACTGAGCTCATTATATCACCATAAAAGTCCTTGATAGACAAGATATTGCCAGGAAGACTGGCTCCAGGTCACAACCTGGGAAGGATCAGGTCTAAGATTCAAACCCAGATCTGTGAGATTCTGAAGACAATAGCTTCCCTAGGAAATGCAAAAGCATGCCAGAGAATCAGGACTTTGGGGATGAACTTGTCCTTAGATTTTGGGGTCATCCCTCCTTAAAAAATGTGAGAGTCCCCAGAAAGATGTACATGAATTTAGTGTTCATGTGTATGTGACCCCACAAACACACACCTAACCCTCCATTTCATTGTGCTGATGGGACAGAGACCCCAGGAGCCAAGTGACCTCAGGTCACCTACCAAATGGTGCCAGATGTGGTCCCACACCCGCACCTATGTCACCTCCACAAAGGTGACACCTTGGCATGCCTACCTGTGGCTACTCTCTTCTGTTTTGCTAAAGCTGGAAGACAAGGCAAATCATTGCCCTCGTCAGACTTGCTTCCCTCTCTCAGCTGGATGAACCTTTGGTCCTTTTGCCCTGGAGGAAGTCTTACCTCGGACCAAGATGAAGGTGCCGCGGCTAGACACCGTGGTCTGTGATGGCTTGAAGTTGACAGTACAGTAGTAGGTACCAGTAGCTGATGCATCCTGCAGCGTCACAGAGACTGGGCACTCCACCGTGTGGGTCTGGTTCTCTGTGCCCTGGCCAGGTTGGCAGTGAATATGTGTCTTGGGGCTCGGCTCTCTCTGGTAGACTTTGTAATAGTAAAGTATGAAAGTCCTGAATTCTGGGGTGTATTTGTAGCTAATTTTGCAGCCAAATGAAATGGTCTTATTGGCCAGGGATACCACAATTGGGGGGCCAGTTTGGACCACCATCTGCCCTCCTGCAGGGAAAGGAAGAGAAAAAGCAGTAAGTCGTTCTCAGGCTGTCTCTGGCTCACCTTTGCTCTGCACCCATGGCTGCCTGAGCTGTGCCAAGTGCTTGGTGTGACAAGTCCGTATTTCTGAAACAAACCAACAGAGACTAACGAGAGCTCCCTTTTACAGAGAGGAAGAATCTTGGGTTCCACTGCACTCCTGGGCGGATCTGGGGCACAGCCAGGACTGGACACAGTCACACCCTTAACCACTCTCTCCCAAACACTCAGAGACAATGGTGGTCAAAAGCACAGTGCAATAGATTGAATATGTCCCAGAAAAATGCATGTTGAAAGTCCAACCTTTTCTATGGAAAAAAGAGCTTTGGTGGTGTAGTAGTTGGATACTTAGCTGCTAACCAAAAGGTTGACAGTTCAAACCCACTAGCCTCTCTGCAGGAGGTGTTGTTCTCTGCTGTTGTTGGTAGGTGCTGTCAAGTAACACCGATTCATAGAGACCCGATAAACAAATGCTCTGAATTTTGTCCTAATCGACATCATCCTTGCATCTCTCTCATGCTCGAGCCCATTGTGACGGTCACTGTGTCCATGCAGCTCATTGAGGGTCGTCGTCTGACCCCTCCACCTTTCCCAGCATGATGGCCATCTCCAAGGATGGGTTCCTACTGAAAATACGCCCGAAGTTAGTGAGTCCAAGTCTCAGCCTCCTTACCTTGAAGGATGGGCTCCTTTCGAGATGTTTGTTCTCTTTTTTTTTTAAGTTTTTTAATTTTTTTAATGAACATTTACAGAGACTTTGGATTTCCATTCATTCATTGTTGCATTTTTCTCCCTGCCCTCCCCCCACCCCAGTTCACTCTTGTCTTTGAAAAGTAAAAGAAAAATTCCTTCACTGGTGTACAATCCCCCCGTTCCGAGTACACTCCACTATGCAGCCTTCATTCTGGACTCTTGTCATGACCATATTACCCAATCATATATCGCTTTTAAACTGTTCTCTCCCTCATCTGTTTCAACGCAGTCTACATAATTGATCCAGTTTTTTCTATTCTTTTGGCAGTCCATCGGGTATTCAGCACTCTTCTCCAACACTACAATTCAAGGCATCAAATAGTCTTGTCTCCCTTCCTCGTTGTCCAACTTTCAGCAGGAACAGTTGCCAATGTGTTCCCATAAAGACAACCCTATAACCCATTGCTGTCAAGTCTGTTCTGATTCATAATGACTCTCCTTCAGCTGAACCCACTTTAGGTTTCTGAGGCTGTAAATCCCAATGGGAGTACACTGTCCATCTTCACTGCCCATCTTCTTCCTCTGGAGTGGCTGGTGGATTCGAACAGTCAACCTTCCAGATAGCAGCATGACACCTTACATGCTGTGCCACTAGAGCTCCTCCCATAAAGAGAATAATTCAGGACACCCTATGGCGCAGTTCTACCCTGTCACGTGGGGCACACAACTGCCTACAGATAGGAGGCTGTCTGGAAAGGGTTTTTTACGTTATGTTTCTGAGAACATGGCGTGCAGGTAGGTCCTTAACCCAATCACTTCTGGGTCATAAAATGAGCAGACTCGATACAAGAGGAAGCATAAACCGGAGGAGGTAAAAGCCATTGGACGAATAGACAACATCACGATAGATGGAGAAAGGATTAAAATTTGTCAATGACTCCATCTTACTTTGATCCATAATCAACACACTCGGTACCGGCAGTCAGGAGATCAGGAGACATATTGCAATGGGGAAGTCTATAGTTAGGTACCTCTCCAAACTGTTGAGGAGCAATTATGTCAGTTTGAGGACTAAGGTGTGCCTGATTCAGATCATGGCCTTTTCAATCACTTGTGATGTTGCTGAGAGCTGGACAGTGGTGAGTACGGATGACAGAAGACAAATTGATGCCTTTGAGCTGTGGTGTTGGAGAAGAGTACTAAATATCCCACGGACTGTCAAAAGAACAAACAGATATGTCTTGGAGAAGGTGCAGCCAGTGCGCTCCCTGAAGGCAAAGGTGATAGAGTTTTGTCTTACATACTTAGAGCACGTTTCTAGGAGAGGCTATTCTTTGGAGAGGAACATCATATTGAAAAGGTGGAGGGACAGCAAAGGAGAGGAAGACCCTCAACCGGGTGGGTTGATACTATAACTGCAGCAATGAACTTGAGTGTGTTGAAGACTGTGAGGATGGACAGGGTTTAGATATGTTGTTCGTAGGATTGTTTTGTTGTTGTTATTATGTGCCATGAGTTGCCTGTGACTCGTAGTGACCCTATGCACAATAGCTCTGAACCCTGTCCTATCCTGGGCCAATCTCACTGTCTCCAACACACCTGCCCCTATTGCCCCAGTCACTATGCCAATCCATCTTATCCAGGGTCTTTCTCTCTTGTATTGTTTCTCCACTTTTCCAAGCATGATGTCCTTCTCTAAGGACTGGTAACATGCCCAAAGTATGTGAGATAGAGCTTCAAAATCCTTGTCTCTAGAGAGCAACTTGGTTTGACGCTCTCCAGGATAGACCTGTTTGTTCTTTTGGCTGCCCATGGTCTGTTCAACATGCTTATCTAGCACCACAATTCAAAGGCATCAATTCTGTGTCCTATTTCCATACCTCTTCAAGCTGAAGGTTTGATATGAATCGTAGTCAACTCAACTGCACCTAACAACAACATAAGACTCTGAACTGTGAAGGAAAAAAAAATCTGTAATTTACAACTACTCAACTTGTGGCTGACATTGAGAAGAAAGAGAGTCCCAGAGCACTTGATTGTGCTCACACAAAACCTATACCTGGACCAGGAGGCTCTTGTGCAAACAGAGCAGGGCAACACTGGATGGTTTAAAATTAAGAAGGGAGTGTGTCAGGGTTGTATTCTGTCTCCATACCTACTTAATCTATATGCCGAACACATTATTTGAGAAGCTGGACTCTATGAAGAGGAATGTGGCATCAGGATCAGAGGGAGACTCATCAATAACTGCATTAAACAGATGACACAACCTTACTTGCTGTAAGTGAGTGGTACTTGAAGCACCTCTTGCAGAAGATCAAGGCATGTAGCCTAGCAAAGAGATGGAAATAACTTAAGTGCCCATCAACAAACGAATGGATAGAGCAGCTCTGGGATATTCACACAATGGAATACTATGCTGCATTGAAAAACATGGAACTCATGAAATATTATACAAAATGGGCGACCTTGGAGGAGTGAAATATCTCAGTCACAAAAGGACAAATATTGCATAGGGCTACCGTTGTAAAATGGGACTGACATCGGGGTTGAGGGAAGACAGAAAAGGAGGGGAGGAATGATGTATATGCATTGAAACAGATGAGAGAACTGTTTAAAAGGGATATGTGATTGGGTATTATTGTCATGACAGGAGTCCAGAATGAAGGCTGCACAGTGGAGTGGACTTGAGGGGAGGGACTGCATAACAATGAAAGAGTTTTTCTTTTAATTTTCAGGGAAAAGAGAGAATTGAGAGGGAAGGTGTGGGCAGGGAGAAAAGTGCGACAATGAATGAATGGAAACCCTAAGTCTCTGTAACCTTTCATTAAAATTAATTTAAAAAAAGAAAAAATGGGGAAGAAAAATATGGATTGCATCTCAATGTCAGGAAAACAAAGACTCTCCACCACCGGACTGATAGGCATTATGATAGAAGGAGAAGAGATTGAAATGGTCAACAACTTCGTCTTGCTTGGATCCACACGCTTGGTACCAGCAGTCAGAAAATAAGGAGACTCATTGCACTGGGAAAATGTGCACTTAGGGACCTCTTCAAACTATTGAGGAGTAGTGTGTCAGTGTGAGGAGTAAGGTGCCTCTAACTGAGGCCATGGTCATTCTGATCACACGCTATGCATCTGAGAGCTGGAAAATGAACAAGCATAACAGAAGAACTGATGCCTTTGAGCTGTAGTGTTGAAGAGCACCTAACATCCTACGGGCAGCCAAGAGAATAAATACGTCTTGGAGACGGTGCAGCCGGAGTGCTTTTTGAAGGCAAGGATGATGAGGCTTCACCTCACATACTTCAGGCATGTTGTTAGGAGGGGCTATTCCTCGGAGAGGGACATGAGGCTGGGAAGGGCGGAGGGTCAATGGAGGAGAGGAAGACCCTTGTGGATTGACACGGTGACTGCAGCAATGGGCTCCAGTGTGTCAGGAAGTGTGAACATGGCACAGGATAGGACAGGGTACAGATCATAGGGTCTCTATGACTCACACTCGACTCGATGGCACCTAACAACAACGCTTGCAGTATTTGTGTCTCAGCAGCACTCGGAGACCAAGACAGCAGGTATGAAAAGAACAGACTTGGAAGACAGGAAGTGGAGAGGAGGCAGGCAGGAAAGCAGAAAAGATACTGTGAGCTTCGTGGCAGCAGATGCAAAGAGGAAGACAAGACCAGTTGCCCCGTGCAGTGGGAGGAAGTGGGCCAGCCCTTTCGAGAGACAAGATTTGGCAAGTTTTTACAGAACAAACAAGACTCTGAGGGCAACTTTCCCAGTCAGGCGGAGTGGGCCACGTGTGACGTGTCGTCCATGGCCACAGCGTTCAGTCTGCATGAGCCGCCCTGGATTCTAGACCTCCACCCCTGTCGCTGGAGGTGCCTCAGAGTGCAGCCTCAACTCTGCAGAGCAGCAGCTGACTCCCAGCAACTCTAACAGAAGGAAACTGCCAATTCGGAAGGGGAGCTGTGGGGGAGGGGAGAGGAGCCCCGCTCCCCCCTCAGCTCTGATGGGCCAGCGGGAGGGCACTTCACACTGCCCTGCCATCCTCACATGCTCAAGCTTGTCATGGTCATCGCAGTCACTGAGCCAATCCATCGCCTTCACAGTCTCCTTCTCATTTGTCCCTCTACTTGTCCGGTGCTTTTCCGAGGCCTGCCCCAGACAGCCTGCCCTCAGGGTCACCATCCTTGCCTGTTAGAAGCATCCTGGATGCACCCTGCCCTGGCCTCCCCGAGTCTTTCCAGCATCTTCTCTTCCCAGAAGCCCAACAGCAGACACTTCTAAATTGAGGTCGGCACTGAGCAACCGAGAACACGCAGGCCGGTTGTTAATCGGGAGAGGATCAGACGCTCGGGGAGCGGTGCGATTTATTTTGTCAGGGACACCAGGTGTGGACCGCTGATTGCGCGGGGCTGGCGTGGGGCCAGGCCGGCTGCTTCTTGGGTCTGTCGAGCTCAGCTCAGGAGTGAAACTCTGGAAGGGGACTCCAAGGGATCTGGAAGACTCGGTCCAGGACAACATGGTTCTGGCCACACTGTTGTGTCTCTAACTCAGCCTCTAAAGGGGACCCCTAGCCCTGAGAACTGGAGACGCTCATGGTTCCAGGGAGTCAAGTGACCAGATGTCACAATGGTCACTTTGGGCACAGTTAGCAGGGACACTGACTCATGGGATTTCTCACTCACTGGTGGTCCCAGCCCCCTCGATGGGAAGGAGCCCTTGCCCCCACCTCAGCTCTGGGGGTCGGGGTGGGAGTAAACTTCACACTGGACTTTGTATTTCAGGACTCTGCTGCATGCTTTGACTTTAAAAAAACAGACAAACAAACAAACAACAATGGCATATTAGCTTTGTGATAAGATCGGAAACATTGGTTCAGGAGAACCTAGCAGGCCCCTGAGCTCCCAGTTCTCCTGCATTTCATCCATGGGCTCATTTACAAGACTGCCCTGCTGGCTTCCCCAGATCCTATCTCTACTCAGAACCCCATTTCTACACATTTCTGGTTAAGCTGTCAGAAGTCCTGATTAAGGACTAGACTGTAACCAAAAAGCGGGCAGTTCTAATCTACCAGCTGTACCACGAGCGAAAGATGTGGCAGTCGCTGCTGGGACACTTTTGTTATGTTGTTGTTGTTCTGTGCCATCGAGTCGCTTGCGACTCATAGCGACCCCATGTACAACAGCTCTAAACTCTGCTCTATCCTGTGCCAATCTCATTGCCTCCGACACACTTATCCCGATTGCCCCAAGTCACCGAATCAATCCATCTCCCAGAGGGCCTTCCCCTCCTGCGCCTGCCCTCCACCCTCCCAAGCATGTCCCTCTCCAAGGACCGGTCTCTCCTTACAATATGACCAAAGTATGTCAGACGAAGCCTCAGAATCCTTGCCTCCAAGGAGCAGCCCGGTTTAACCCTCTCCAGGATGAATCTGTTTGTTCTCTTAGCAGTACATGGTACCCTGAGCACTCTTCTCCAACACCAAAGCTCTAAAGCATCAATTCTCCTTCTAACCTCCTTGGTTATTGTCCAACTCTCTGATGCATAACAAGTGATTGCAAAGACCATGGCCTGTACCAGACACACCTTTGTCTCCAGAGACACACCGTTGCTCTTGAGTACTTTAGAGAGGTCCCTAACAACAGACTTTCCCATCGCAATACATCTTTTAATTTCCTGACTGCTGGTTCCAAGAGTGTTGATTGTGGAGTCAAGCAAACTGAAGCTGTAAACAATCTCAATCTCTTCACCATCCATCCTGATGCTGCCAGTTGGTCCAGTGGTGATAATCTTTGTCTTCTTGACATTGAGCCTCAGTCCATATTGAAGGCTGCAGTCCCTGACCCTCAGCAGCAAGCTGGGACACTTTACATTCTTGAAATCCCCATCGACAGTTCTGCTCCCCCAGCTGTACTGCGAGTGAAAGATATGGCAGTTGCTGCTGGGACACTTTACCTTCTTGGAATCCCCATCGGCAGTTCTGCTCCATCCTGCAGGGTCACAATAGTTGGAACTGATTTGATGGGAGGGCATATCTTGGCTGTTGTAGTGTGCCATCAAGTTGAGACCAACCCACAGCTGACCCTCCAGCGGGTCTTCAGAGGCAGGAAATCACACGGAAGGAGGAGACTGCCCAGCCTTCTCCAGAGGAGCAGCTAGTAGATTTGAACCACATACCTTGGAGATTGCAGTGCAGCTTCTTACCTCTAAGCCATAAGAGCTCCCTATCAGGGTGCTGTCGTTGTTATTAGGTGCTGTTGAGTATGACTCATAGCAACCCTATGAACAACAGATCTGAACCCTGTCCCGTCCTGTGCCATCCTCACAATCTCTGACACACTCAAGTCCGTTGCTGTAGTCACTGTGTCAATCATCTTGGTGAGGGGTTTCTTCTTTTATTTTTTTTATTGGGAAAAAACAAATTGGGGGTACAAGGAGGTGAGGGTTGGGGGCAGAAGAGTGAGGATGGGCAGGGATGCAGTTGCAGAGCTGCAGAAATTGGTGGGGGGAACAGGTGAAGGAAATGAAAGTGATCCAGTGGGGACCAGATGCTACAGGAAAATGACAACCATTTTCCAATGGTAGTTAAATCAACTGTCATACTGATTTGGGAACTGGATGCCGACTCTCTGGCTTCTTCATGCTGAACAGGGGCGTTGATGTGAAGGGGGAAAGGGAGGACACTTTATCACCTTGCTGGTGATCTTGGATTAAGGCTGCTTTCCTTCTTGTTCTGTTAGAAGATATTTTCCTGTCATTTGCTCCCCTCTGGACTGCAAAGTGTTTTCCCAGATGGGTCCAGTGGGGATGGCTGGTTGAACCCAGAGGCTCTATCCTCCTTTGCTTCCTTAGCTGGCAGTTGTATTTCCTTTTTGTCACTGGCACTGGGTTCAGGGTCAATTCTGGAGTAAAACTCAGAGTTAAGGTTACCTGTAGGAAAGGGAGCAAACCTAGAGAGAACAAACTTGTGAGTTACAAATAGAGGGGTTTTGGGAGTGTTGCTTTCAGGTTTACCGGGGTAGAGGGTGGCAGAAAGTAGCCTAGATAAAATTCTCTGGCTATCCTAGGCATTTTTTTTTCCGATCCAGGGGTCAGATGGCACAATCTGGGGACTGAGGAGCTCACTCTGAGGGCCATGACGGCTTGCCCCGAGCCGAGGGCTGAAGACAGCCCGCCCCGGGCAGAGGGTGAGTTTTTTCTTTTATTGACCCTCCACCTTCCCAAGCATGACGTCCTTCTCCAAGGAGCAGCCTCTCCTAAAAATATGCCCAAAGCATGTGAAACAAAGATTTCTCATCTCTGCCTCCAGGGAGCACTCTTGTTGCATTTCCTCCAAGACATATTTGTTCTTCCGGCAGTCGATGGGATGTTCAGTACTCTTCTCCAACAGCACAGCTCAAAAGCATCAATTCTTCTGTCATCTTTCTTCACTGTCCAGCTCTCAGATGCATTGCAAGTCACAAAGGACCATGACCTGAATCAGGTGCACTTCAATCCTCAGCTAGCATCACTGACCCTCAATAATTTGGAGAGGTTCCTAGCCATACTCTTTCCCAGGGCAATATGTCTCCTAATCTCCTGACCGTTGGTATCAAAGTGTATGGATGGTAGATCCAAGTAAGATGAAGTTGTTTTTGTTTTGGTAAAAAGAAATGCTCACATTTTTAATGTGTATTTGTATGATTATTTTACTGTAAAAATGTATTTACAATCAAGTCAACATTTTTAATTGACATTTTAACAAAAGTTTACAGAAAACTTGGATTTCCATTCATTCTTGTTGCACATTTCCCTCCCTAAGAAGGAAGTTAACTGTTGACAGTTTGAATACTTTCTCCATCTACCATGATGTTTCCTAGGTCAGTGGTGAGAATTTTTGTTTTCTTGACATTGTGATGCAATCCATATCAAAGGCTACGATGTTTGCTCTTCTGCAGCAAGTGCTTCAAGTCCTCTTCATTTTCAGCAAGCCACAATATGTCATCTACATAACAAAAGTTATTAATAAAAAACCCCATTAGCGGTGAGTCTTCCTCCAATCCTAATGCCACATTATTCTTCCTGGAGTTCATCTTCTTGAATTATTTGCTCAGCATTCAGATTAAATAGATATGGAGAAAGGATACAACCCTGACACACACTTTTCCTAATTTTAAACCATATAGTGAATGTTCCCTCGCTCTGTTTGCACAATAGCCTAGGGCCCTTCGAGGCTGCCTTCTCCCTCGCAGAGGGTCGAGTGGTGGCTTTAAATCAACAGTGTTTTGGTTAGTGCCTCACCACTTAGTGCACTGCACCACCAGGGCCCTGTGCACCCTCCCCAATCCCTTCTTGTTCCCCGACACTTGGCACTGGGGCCATTCCCCCATCTCCACGGCCTCCTGTCTGGTCCTCACAGCGAGACTTTGAGTCTGGTGGCTTCGCGGGTAAGGAGCTACAGTCACCCCAAAGAGGTGGTTCGGAGACACCAGCTGCTCTTTGGGAGAAAGATGGACGACCTCTTTTCATGAGGTTTCTAACCTCTGAAAACCTGCTGGACTGTCAGCTCTGAGTCAGTTCTGACCCAATGGTAAGATGAGAGAGAGCTGTTTCCTCGGTGGTGTCAGAGGTTAGGGCCTCTCCCAGCTCACCCAGTCGCCAGGGCCTGCGGGAGTCCTGTACACCTGCCCGGGCGCTGCCCAGCCTCCCCAGGCCTCTGGGACTGGGCAGCGTCCAGGGATGGTCTCAGGCCTGGAAGGATGAACATGCTGTCAGCAGACAAGGCCAACGTCCTGTTTGTCCTGGCCGCACACCATTCATCAGAGTCTCTGAAAATCTCTGCATTTCAAAACCTTCCTTGAAAATGATAGAATCTGCTAGTGCAATTAAGCCGATCTTTGCAATTCTGGTGAAATCGACAAAAATAGACCTACTGTTCTGTGTTCTTCCGGGATTCATTATCTTAAGGTCAGGGGGCTAGGATCATGAACATACAAGACCCTGGATAAGGCTCTCCACAGCCACGGGGAGGCTGGGGAGTGAGCCCCTCGGACCTCAAGCAGCAATGACAGTCCATCTGCCTGTGCGGCACTGAACGGGAGGCCTGGGGCTTGTGGCTGGAGTGGACGGAGGCCTGGTGTTCTCTGTGATCTGATGATACGGCTAATATCCTCCACTGTCCCCTTCCTTTTGTGGGGGGTCAACCCCCCAAGCCCGGACCTCAGTGGCCTCTCAGCTCCACCTCCTTCTGGACCTGTTGGGGTATAGGCGGCTCCTGCCCTAATTGCTTCCGCTGGTAGCTGGCTCCACTTCCCCAAGTGCCATGGCTCATTGCACACTTTCATTCACGTGGCTGTAAGTCTGCAGACACTCTTCCACCATCGTTTGCAAATCCAACGAGCATCTCGTGGTTGTGAAGCTGGCCTGGCGTTCCTGTGACTCAGCATGATGGAACAGCTCTCCGCCTGCTCCCCACGGTCCCCGCTCGGAATCGTCACCGACTGTGCTCGGACCATGGGATCCACGCTCTGATTTCCACAGTAGCTTCGCCAGGCTTTCCGGCCTGGGTTAGCTGGGTGTGGAAGGTCCCCTGAGATCTGCTCAGCGTCATAGCAACATGCAACACAGACAGCTGGGATCGGACACCCCTTCTGCCTTCGAGCAAACCTGTGAGGGCTGCCAGTTAGGTCAAAGGGCGCTCTGGCGGCCTAGCCTGTACGGAGTAGAGTGACTAACCCCAAAGTTACGCTTCTCACGGGGTTCAAATGCACCTGTGGCCCCCAGGGAGGTGGATGGGCAGTCTCCTCCTGTGTGATTTACCACCTCCCTGGCCTCGGTTTTTGAGTCCAGTTCTATCAAGGAGCCTGGTGGTGTGGTCCGTGGTGTGCTACACGCCTCACCACAGGCCAAAACTCTAATGGTTCAAACCCACCAGCTGCATCTGAGGAGAAAGACAGGCTCCACCCTACAGCCTCGAAAACCAGATGGAGGGTCGCTAGGAGTCAAGGTCAGTGAGGTTGCTCTGTCCCGGGCCTGGACGAGGTCCCTGTCACAGCAGCACACACCCCTAACCTAACTGGGAAGGAGCTTGAAGACGAGAAGGAGCCTGGGAAGGGGCCTGGGGCGGGAAGTCTCCTGGGCTAATTATTGCTTCTCCATCCTGTCTGGGGCAGTGAGATGGGTCAACCTGGCAGCAGCATGTCCTGGTCTCCTAGGTCGCCTGACACATGGCGTGGACCCGGCAACACCAGGCCTGTGCCCTCTCATGGTTCTGCCAGCCATGGCTCGTGACTCTGTCACCTCGCTGGCTATAAATGGCCTAGAAAAGAACGTCCCTTGTCTCTGCCAGCAGCTGGCAGTGTCACTCCCTCTCTGCCTGTCTTCCCACAGTGTCGCTTTCTCTCCTCTGTGTCTCTCTGCTTCTAAGTCATTGGGTGGGGACTCTTCCTAAGCCAGTCTGACTTTTTGTTATCTTATCTGCTTACATTTGCAAAGGTCCATTCACAGGTACTGGGACTAAGATGTCAACACCACCTTTTGAGGAATGCAAGTCAACCACCATAGAGAGGGCATGGGGTGTGGAGGAGACACTGTCCTAGTGGTCATCAGTGACCTGAGCCAGAAGGGCATCTACAGGGGGCTGAGCAATAGGCCAGCGCTGGAGGGGAGAGAAATGGCTGGACCTTATGCCAATGACTCACCGTGGTGATCCTGTGAGCAGCTACTGCAGACCCATTATCCAGATGGAAAAACAGGCTGACAGGTCAAACTCTCCAGGGGCACAGAGAAAGAAGGGGCTGGCAAGCTGCTTCTGGAAAGTTTTCAGGCAGGGACCCCGTGGCACAGTTCTAGAGCGGCCATGCATTGGAATCTAGTAATGCCAACAGGTTTCTTGCTTTGTTTTTAAAGCCACTAAAAGTCTCCTGGTCCACCGGTGGTGGAGCCGGGATTTGAAGCTGTGCTTATCCAGCCTGTGCTAAGGAAGAACAACCCACACAGAGCCAGGAGGCAGGTCAGAGGGCGAGCAAGAGCCGCACGTGCAGGACAAGGAGCGGCATCTGGAGGACACTGGATGCAGGGCCCCTAGACGGCAGTATGGAGGGCTTGGCTGACTCTTGGAGTCAGGCACAGACCTGGGGAGACCACCAAGCTCTGTCTGTGGTCAGCCTCCAGGGCACATGGGCTGGGGGACACCCCAGTTCCTGGGCTGAGGAGACCACAGGAGCCCACTTCCCTCAAAAGCCACCCCTCCTCCCAGTGAGGGATACTCTTCCACTCTCTCCCCTCCCCCGCCTAGACTCTGGGACAGAAGGAAGGAAGGAAGGTGGGATTGTGGTGGGAAGTTCTGGTTCCACGTGTTCTGCTTCTTAAGAAGCAGCTAAGGAAATGCCTCACCCCTTGGGCCTAGATCCCCAGGCTGAGCCACTGGGTGGGGAGGGAACGTGACACAGCCCCCAGGCCCAATGGCTTCAGAGTAGACAGTTTCCAAAGGTTGGAGGGCCCCCAGTAAGTGGAAGGGGAAGGCGGCGAGGTGCCATCCCGCACCTCTTCTTCCAGGGCCCCTCACACCTTTCTCCCCCCACCTTGGCAGCTGTCCCCTGGGTCACCCACATCTGGTCAGCTCACCCCAGCTCCCACCTCAGCCCCTCTAGGACTCCCTTCCTCTTTGTCCCAAGCATCCCTCCCCAACCGCAGGGCAGATAGGGGCTCCCTCCGTGTCAGATCCCAGAGTCTGGAATCAATTTACAGCTCAACACCAGTGATTTAAGACCTGGAGCAGGGCGTGCATCTCCTGCAAAGGGAGGGCAGGCACTGACCTGAGTCAGCTGTGCTCAGCGGCCATCACACGGCCACCACCGTGAGCAGCCCTTGACTGGAGGCCACCAGTAAAGCCGTGGAAAGTCCTTGGCCTGAGGGACCCTGACCGTGGCCTCCAGCCAGCTCACAGCTCTGGTTCCCTCACTCGCACAGACAGCAGGCCTGCCAGGGCCCCGAGCCTTCATCCTGCTGCTTCCGTCCAGTCCAGGGCTATGGGGCCGCCTCCGCCTCCAACGCTCCGGCAGGGCACACAGCCCGCCTGCTCAGCGACTCATGACTGAGCCGTGTGATGTTGTTGTTTCCGAGTTGGTTCTGACTCACAGTAGGATGACCCCCCCAGCCTGTCCTGAGCCCTCCTCACAACTGCTGCCAACCTGAGGCCCTGGTCACAGCCACTGTGTCCACCCACCGTCAAGAGGCTTCCTCCTTTTGGCTGACTCACATGATGGCCGTCCCTGGGGACTGTCCTTTCAGGTCCTGTGTCCAAAGTAAGCCTCACCATCCTCGCTAAACCACCCAACACTAACCCTCCCAGCCTGGCTGCTAAGGAGCGTCCTGGCTGCATGTCTTCCAAAGCCGATTTGTTGATTCTTGTTGTTCTGTGCCATCGGATCAGAACTGACCCATAGCTGACCTCCAGGGGCTTTTCAGAGACAGTAAGTCACACAGGAGGAGATGGCCCACCCTTCTCCCACAGAGCCGCTGGCAGATTCGAACCACCACGCCTTTGGGATTGAAGGGCAGCTTCTTACCCCGAGGCCACCAGGGCTCCGTTCCGGCAGCCCGTGGCTCTGGCAGCCCCTGGTGTATTTCACATCCTGTGCTAACACCACAATTTAGAGGCCTCAACCCTTGTTCGGTCTTCCTTGTTCACTGCCCACCTTTTGCATGCATAAGATGTTTTTGTTGTTGTTGTTGTTAGGTGCCGCCAAGCCGAGTATGACTCACAGTGACCCTAGAACAACAGATGGATGCTGGTGTCCACCAAGGATGCCCCCCTTTTGAAGAATGCCCCCCTTTTGCAGATGAGAAAACAGGCTCAGGGAAGAGAAGACATTTGCCCAAGGAACATAGCTAGAAAGCTGTGAGGTGGCTAGGAGTCTAAGTTAGACCTTTCTGAAGCCTTAAAGTCAGTTTCTTAAACACAATTCTATGCTACAATTGTAAACTCTCAAAATGACTAAACGCTTCCCTCCAAAAAGATCCCCACAACTTTTCACTTCTTGCTGTTAAAAAAAATCACATATTCAGAGGCTGTTGTTTTAGATTTGAGCTGGCTTGTAGCCACACCCACCAACCCTGTCACTTTGATGGGCAGTGGCGGTTCATTTGTGGCTGTGATGTTGGAACTTTGTCACGCGTATTTGACACCAGACAGTCCCCACGGCAGGCAGGTTATTGCAGAGCTCACAGACTAAGACAGACAAGGCGGACAGGCTCAGTGATTTCCTTCCAAACATTAGTTCCAGGAAAGCTGTGGATCACAGCAGAAGGTGGTCTGCACTGTGTGGTGGAAGAGGAACCCCCCAGATAAGCCTCCAGGGGGACAGGCTCACAAGAGCCCCAGCCATGGACCCTCACACACCAAGGGTCAAGAAAACGACATGGCGAGCTTTCATCCTGTAACATCAGAGCCTCGTGACAGCAATTCAAAACAGCAGCAGGCAGTGTGGTGGCGATGGAGCCCAGAACTGACCTGGCAGCATTAGGGGGGGCTGCTCCTCGTGCCCTAGCTCAAGGGGAACACCTTGCCAAGTGGTCTAAAGAGTCTGCAATCTGTGAGACCCACCAGTGTCCCTGAATGGCCAGCTATGGCCCTCCTTCCATGCTTTGGTGAGTATTTCCAAGAAGAACTTCTTGGGAGGTCGTGGTCGTTAGTTCCTGTCATCTCTGACTTATGACCCATGTCCCCACCAAAGCTCACTGCTGTCGAGTCCAGCACACAGTGACCCTCCACGGCCGTACACCTTTATGGGAGGAGACTGCCTCATCTTTCCCATATGGGGCCACTGGTGGATTCGAACCAGCAGC
This sequence comes from Elephantulus edwardii, assembly GCF_000299155.1. Lineage (NCBI taxonomy): Eukaryota > Metazoa > Chordata > Mammalia > Macroscelidea > Macroscelididae > Elephantulus > Elephantulus edwardii. The sequence goes on along the minus strand of NW_006399836.1, from coordinate 2,089,130 downwards.
CCAACGCATTATGCACCATGCCACCAAGTCTCCATGACCATACGTGGAATGAAACAAAACACGGCTGGACCCCCATCTTCACAGTCACTGTTCCATTTGAACCTGCCGTGGCCACTGGGGAATCTGAACGCCTTCCAATGCAGGAGGGAGCTCTGGTGGCCTGGTGGGGAGGAAGAGGTGCTGCCAATCCAGAGGCAGGCAGTTCGAATCCACCAGCTGCTCCTCCAGAGAAAGACAGGCATTGTCGGCTTGTGTGACTTACGGCCTCTGGAAACCCGTCCAGAGGGTCAGCTGTGATGGCAAACTTGACGGCAAGGTGAGTGAGGAAGAGGTTTATCGGGCGGGAGCAGACTCTATTCTACTGTGAGCCACGTGTCTTCACTGACTAGTTTTCAGGTATAGCTCGCCTGACCTTTCTTCCTGCTCTGGTCAGGAAGCTCCACTGAAGCCTGTCTGTCATGGACGACTCTGATAGTATAGAGAGAAACCAGACCTCTCTCCCCACATCTGAGCAACACGCAGGCTACCACATACGACAAGCTGACAGGCAGGTGTGGAAGTGAGTGTGAAATGTTCCAGGGGCATCCCTCCCCCTGCTTCACAAGTGCCCCCCTCTCCTCCCCCTGCCCACTGGGCTCCAGCCACCTGGGCCCCTGGCTGCTCTGGACTCCTGGCCAGGCCTGGGCCCTGCTCCTTCATCGCCTGGAACTCAGTCCTTCCACAGCACACAGCAGTGCAGGCAGCCTAGGTTGTGGACGCCCAGATGTGCAGATCAAGGTATCCATGGCCTCTTAGGTCGGTTTTCAAGGAAATCACTTTGATCCCACGCATCAGAGGAAAGGCGTTCTCAGGGTTTTGATTTCAGCTCCAATTTAAGTCTGGAATCCCGGAGCTGCGTGGGTTTCACGGGCCCGTGGGAGCGCTGTGGAGACGTGGAGAAGTCTGCTTGTCTTGTCAGAGTCCCAGCCGCTGGAGCGTGAATCCCGGGGAGATTGGTCAGGTCCTCCAGGGCTTATGCAACAGCACCTGGCCATGTGGCTGACTGAGAAGCGTGGGACAGACATCAGAGAGCCGCCCTCAAATGCAGAGCATTCACTACAGTGAACCGTTTGGCAGTGAATTACTTAATATGGCCTTTTCCTCAACCAGATGGATTGAAACAATACCTGCAACAGCAATCTGGAGCCTGAAGAGCCTGTGTGGACGGTGTAGGATTGGGCAAAGTTTCGACCAGTTGTCCATGCAGGTCACTATAGTTAACTTGAGGTACCTAATAACATCAAGCCACTGTCTTTGTAACTTCCACCAAATGACTGGGCAGAATTATGCAAATGAGGTGTTAATGGCCACCAAAAGGATTGGATAGCTTACTAGTAATGTAAATAAGGCGTGTGGAACCACCTGCAAGGGTTGTTGTTGTTGTTATGTGCCATCGAGTCACTTGCGAGTCATAGCAACCCTATGTACAACAGCTCTAAACTCTGCTCTGTCCTGTGCCAATCGCACTGTTTCCGATACACCCATCCTGATTACCCCAGTCACTGAATCAATCCACCACATAGAGGGCCTTCCCCTCCTGCGCCATCCCTCCACCTTCCCAAGCATGACGTCCCTCTCGAAGGACCGGTCCCTCCTTAACAACATGTCCAAAGTATGTCAGACGAAGCCTCAGAATCCTTGCCTCCATGGAGCTATCTGGTTTAACCCTCTCCAGGATGAATCTGTTTGTTTTCCTAGCAGTCCATGGTACCCTCAATACTCTTCTCTAGCACCACAGCTCAAAGGCATCAATTCTCCTTCTATCCTCCTTGGTCATTGTCCAACTCTGATGCATAACAAGTGATTGCAAAGACCATGGCCTGTATCAGACGCACCTTAGTTTCCAAAGAGACACGATTGCTCTTCAGCACTTTGGAGAGGTCCCTAACAGCAGACTTTCCCATGTTAATACGTCTTTTAATTTCCTGGCTACTGGTGCCAAGAGTGTTGACTGTGGAGCCAAGCAAACTAAAGCTGTGAACAATCTCAATCTCTTCACCATCCATCCTGATGCTGCCAATTGGTCCAGTGGTGAGAATCTTTGTCTTCTTGACATTGAGCCTCAATCCATATTGAAGGCTGCAGTCCTTGACCCACTGAAGCAAGCTCTTTAGGTCCTCCTCAGTTTCAGCAAGCAGGGTTGTGTCATCTGCAAATAGGGTATAAAGAGCAGGAGTGGCATCCACTTCCTAAACAACATGCCTCTGGAAACTATGAACATTGGTAAATGATCGTAATTATAGAAAGGCTTCAGGCCTTTCTACGAAGATGGCACCAAAAGCGAAGAAGGAAGCCCCTGCCCCTCCCAAAACTGAAGCCAAAGCAAAGGCATTAAAGGCCAAGAAGGCGTCCTGAAGGGCGTCCACAGCAAAAAAAAAAATCTGCAAGTCACCCACCTTCCGGCGGCCTAAGACACTGAGACTCTGAAGGCAGCCCAAATACCCCCGGAAGAGCGCCCCCAGGAGAAATAAGCTTGACCACTGTGCCATCACCAAATTTCCCCTGACCACTGAGTCAGCCATGAAGAAGAGAGACAATAACAACACACTTGTGTTCATTGTGGATGTCAAGGCCAACAAGCACCAAATCAAACAAGCTGTAAAGAAGTTCTATGACACAGATGTGGCCAAGGTCAACACTTTGATTAGGCCTGGTGGAGAGAAGAAGGCCTATGTTCGACTTGCTCCTGACTATGATGCTTTGGATGTTGCCAACAAAACTGGGATCATCTAAACTGAGTCCAGCTGGCTAATTCTAAATACAAATTTTTCTCACAAAAAAAGAAAGAAAGAGACAGAGAGAACATAGGGTCGCGATGAGTTGTGCTTGACTTGATGACAATCAACAACAACAAGAAGGAGGGGACTGGGCAGCTTTGCCATCCCACTGGACTTAAAAGAGATCCAATTGTAAAGCAGAGAGGGGACTTGGTCCCCACTAAGAAAAATGAAGCCTGTCCTTCGGATACAGAGTTCCTGTGCTGACAACTTTCTCAACCTATGAGATGGGGACAGAGAGCTGTGACACTCAAGATCTCAGGACACAGTGAGAAACAGAGGCCGACGTGCAGCGGCAGCAGCGGCAGACAGCTAATAGCGTGGTGGACTTCCCTGCCCATAGGGTGAGAAAGCTGAACTCCTTCAGGCAGCAGAGTTGGAGGGCCTCTGGGAAGCTGGTGGACACAGGTTTGCCATCCCACAAAGCCGGGACTAGGGCTGAGCGCCTTTGGGTCAAGGCTCCCCCACGGTTAGAGTGGGGAACTGAGCACTTACCTGTAAAGCTAAAAGAACTTGGTAACATTTGCTCATGGGGGCGGAGGATCAGAGACCAGCCTGGCTGAGGGCCCGCTGAAAGCGGCTGTCCTCATCTAAAAAGTGTGTCCTGAAGGGAGCTCTAGTGGCAAGAAGCTGCACTGCAATCCCAGACGTATGTGGTTCAAATCCACCAGATTCTCTGCTGGAGAAGGAGGGGCAATCTCCTCCCGTACCAGTCAGATCCGTTTTGATGGTACACACAAAAAAATAATAAAAAATAAAATTGAAAAAAGAGTATCCTGAGAATTCTTCAACCTGAAAAGAATTGGCTGACACAGAAAATTTCATGAACAGCGTGCGATCAAGAAGCAGTGGTGACGAAGGAGGAAGTTCAAGCTGCTCTGACGGAAATGGCAAAAAATAAGGTCCCAGGAATTGATAGAATACCAACAGACAAATTTCAACAGAGGCAGCCTGGATGCGTTCACCAGGTTGTACCAAGAAATCTGGGGGATAACTACCTGGCCAACTGACTGGAAGAGAGCCACATTGATTACCATTCCAAAGAAAGGTGATCTGAAAGAGAGTGGAAATTATCAAATAATATCACTAATATTATAAACAATCAAGATCCTTCTAAAGATTATAAAAAAATGACTGGAAAGGTATATCAGTAGAGAACTGACAGAAGTGCAAGCTGGGTTTAGAAGAGGCCATGGCACTAGGAACATTATAGCCAATGGGAAATGGATCTTGGCTGGAAGCAGAGAGTACTTGAGGACTGTCTATGTATGTTTCATTGACTATATAAGGAGGGTGCAGCCGGAAGGCTCTTTAGAGGCCAGAATGATGAGGCTTCACTTCGCATACTTTGGGCATGATGCTGGGAAGGGTGGAGGGTCGGCGAAGGAGAAGAAGACCCTCAACCAGGTGGACTGACAGTGACTGCTGCAATGGGCTCTTGTGTGTTGGGAAGTGAGAGGATGGCACAGGATAGAACAGCGTTCAGATCTTTTTGCTATGAGTCATACTCGACTCAATAGCACATAACAACAACAATAACAACAAAAGCATTAGACTGTGTGGATCACAACAAACTGTGGCTAACCTGGAGAAGAATGGGAATCCCAAACACTTAAATGTGCTCATGCAAAACCTATACTTGGACCAAGAAGCAGTCCTCAGATCAGAGCAAGGAAACACTGCATGGTTAAAAATTAGTAATGAAATGTATTATGGATGCATCCCGTCTCCGTACCTTTTCAACATATACGCAGAACAGATCATTCAGGAGGCTGGACTTCATGAGAAGGAATGTGGCATCAGGGCTGGAGGAAGACCCACCAACAATTGCATTATGCAGATGACACGACCTTGCTCATTGAAACTGAGGGAGAACCTGAGGCATTTGCTGCAGAAGGTCAAGGACAGCAGTCTTTAATATGAATTGAACGTGAATATCAAGAAAACAAAGATTCTTACAACTGGGCCAATTGGTAGCATCATGATAGATAGAAAAGAGATTGGGAATGTTCACAGTTTCAGCTTGCTTGTTTCCACATCAACACTCTTGACATCAGCAGTCAGGAAATCAAACGGTGAATTGCACTGGGAAAATCTACAGTCAGGGTCTTCACCAGAGTGCTGAAGAACAATATCTAGAGACTAAGGTGTGCTTGATCCAGTGCATGGTCTTTGCAATTACTTGTATCCATCAGAGAGCTGGACAGTGATTACAGACGACCAAAGAAGAATTTGATGCCTTTGAATTGTGGTGCTGGAGAAGACTGTTAAATACACCATGAACTGCCAAGAAATCTAACAGGTCTATCATGGAGAGGGTGAAACCAACTTTCTCCTTGGAGGTTAAGATTTTGAAGCTCCATCTCACACACTCATATACTTTGGGCACATGGCCAGGAGAGGCCGGTCCTTAGAGAAGGACATCATGCTTGAAGGAGGGACAGCACAGGAGAGGAAGACCTGGATGAGATGGGCTGACACAGTAACTGGAGTAAGGGGGTAGATGTGTTGGAGTCAGTGAGACTGGCTCAGGACAGGGCAGGCTTCAGGGTCGTTGTATAGGGGGTCACTATGAGTAGCAGGCAACTTGACAGCACACAACAACAACTCCCTTAGTAAGTCTAATACTTGTAAATATCGCTTGTGAGTCCTATGGGAGTGAATACAACAAATGATAGAACTCGGCAGTTGCTGTTAGGTGCTGTCCAGTAGAGTATGAGTCCTGGCGACCCCGTGTACCACAGCTCTGAACGCTGTCCCATCCTGTGCTAACCTCACCATCTCTGACACGCTCGAGCCCCTTGCTACAGTCCCTGTATGCCTGGAGCCCAGCAGAGATGTTGAGAATGTCCTAGGTCCCACGTGGGTCCCAAGGCTGGTGTCAGAAGTGGTAAGGAGGCTGGAGGGTGAGGACACATCTGACCTCTGCCCCCCAGAAATCAGCCGTGGGCTGTTGATGCTGGTAACCATTCTCTCTCCCTCTCCTGAAGGTAAAAGAGGTCAGATGCCACCTCTGTGACATCCTTACAAGTGCCAGTGCCCTGGGAACAGCTCCTTTAACCTGGCTGTCACAGCTTTCAACACCTGTCAAGTACAGGCGCGTAAAGGTGCCCTTGGGCTGTGGCCTGTTCTCGGTCTCCAGACCCCAGAACAAAGGCTGTACCGTGGTCATGCTGGGGGGCACAGGCCAAGTGCAGAAACGCCAATTGTTTGGCCTCAAAGATACATGTGGGTCACTGATGTGAACGGGAAGTTTTAAAGTGCTTGTCTTATTTCTGGCCCATTTTGAAAGGCTGTTGTTGGGAAGTGCCGTTGAGGCGACTATGACTCCTCGCCACCCTGTAGATAACAGGTCTGAACCTTGTCCTATCGTGTGCCTTCTTCTCAATGTCAATCACGTCACAACCCGTTGTTACAGTCGCTGTCCCTCTGTCTTGTTAAGGGTCCTCCTCTCTTTCTCTGACACAATGTCTGTTTCCAAGGACTGGCGCTCCTGACCACATGTCTGAAGTGTGAGGGAGGAGTCACCACCCCTGCCTTTAAGGAGCACCCCAGTTGGACTTACTCCAAGGATGATTTGCCTGTTCTCATTACAGTCAGTCCTCTTTGACAACATCACAATTCAAAGGCTTCAGTTCTTCCATCTTCTTCAATTTTTACACAACTTCCAGATGCACAGGAAGCAATCGAAAAGGGTCTGGCTTGGATCATGCGTTGTTACGCCTTAGCACTGTGGACGGTTCCTTGATGCCAGATTTCCCCAGTGCAAAACGTCTTTGGATTTCTTGAACGCTGTTGCCGTAAATGTTGCTTGTGGATCTAAAGAAAATTAAATCCTTGGCAACTTCAATTTTGTCTCCATCTACCAGGAGGCTGTCTGCTGGTCCAATGGTGTGAAACAAGAGACTGAAACTTTAGGGTTCACTTGCAGTTGGCCTGGGTCAGGAGAAGGAGCCTTGGAGACACCGTGATTAAGCACTTAGCTGCTAACTGAAAAGTTGTTGATTCCCACCCACCAAGTGGTTTCTTGGGAGAAAGTCTGGGTGATCGCCTTCCATCAAGAGTACAGACTTTGCTGCGGGGAGGCGGTGTGGCGCTTTCTCAAAAAGTTGCAAATAGAGATACTATTCGACCCAGCAATTCCACTACTGGGAATATACCCCAAAGAGACCATAACTGACATCCAAGCAGATATAGTCACACCCATGTTTATCGCAGCTTTGTTCACAACAGCAAGGAATTGGAAATAATCTAAGTGCCCATCAACAAACGAATGGATAGAGAAGCTATGGTATATTCACACAATGCAATGCTTCCTACAGTGCATTGAGAAACAAGAAACTCATGCAATTTTATTCAAAGTGGTTGGCCCTGGAGGACATTATGCTGAGTGAAGTATCTCAGTCACAAAAGGACAAATACTGCATGGTGCCACTGTTGTAAAACAGGACTGACCTTGGGGTTGGGGGGAGACTGAGAAAGATGGGTTCAATAATGTATACTGCATTGAAATAGATGATGGAAAAAACTGTTTAAAAGCTAATATTATTAGGTATTTTTGTCATAACAGGAGTCCAGAGCGAGGGCTGCAAAGTGGAGTGGACTTAGGGGAGAGTTTGTAAAACAATGAAAGAATTTTTCTTTTACATTTCCAAGAGGGCAGTGTACTGGGGGGAGGGTTGGGAGGGGAGAAAAGTGCAACAATGAATGAATGGAAATCCAAAGTTGCTGTAAATTTTCATTGAAATGAAAATAAATTAAAAAGAATAGAATACAGACTTTGTACAACTAGGAGAGGATAAAATTGATGAATGGGCACTTCTAAAGATCAAATCCCTGTGTGTATCAAAAACTTTTTCCAAAAGGGTGAGAAGAAAACCTCCTGTCTGGGAAAAGAACATTTGACAACACCATCTCAGAGAAGAGTCTCATAATGAAAGCTTACAGAGTCCCACAGGGCCTCCACAAGATAAATACTGATAACACACTTAGAAAATGGGCAAAAGACATGGAAAGAATTTTCACAGAGGAAGACATTAGGATGGTGAATAGACACATGAAGAAATGCTCAAAATCACTGACAATAAAAGAAATGCAAATGCAAACCACAACAACATACCATCTCACCACAGTTGTTGTTGTTGTTGTTGATTGCCTTCTAGTTGAGCACAACTCATAGCGACCCTATGAACAAAAGGCCTGAAGCCCCTCTACAACCATCAACATTTATCAAAGTTCATAGAGTTTCTGGAGGCATGTTATTTAGGAAGTGGATGCCACTCCTGCTTCCAAACGTGTTATAGTATGTTATAGTTGTTAGGTGCCATTGAGTCCCCTGTGATGTATAGCGACCCTATTTTAGCAGCTCTGAGCCCTTCCCTGTCCTGAGCCAGTCTCACTAATTCCGACACACCAACTTCCATCGCTCAGTTAATGTTCTCCTTTGTGTTTCCAAAATTGAGGGCTCAACTTCAGTTGCCATATCTGTTAGTCTTCTCTAAGTGTGCTCTGCTGTACGTAGGGTTTTCAAAGGCCAGTTATATTTCAGAAGTGGATGGCCAATCCTTCTCCCTAGTCTGTCTTAGTTTGCATGTTTGCTGTTAGAAGAATACCTGACAGACAAGCCTTTTTACGTACCAGATGAAATCACTTCCCTTACAGAAATACATTCACTGCCCACCCACCCCAAGCATGTGTGACTTGTCTCAACCCTTTCGCTGCTATCTCTCCATTCCTTGCACACCTGGCTATGTGTTCATACCCTCCCTTCCCCAAACACCTCTTAATACGATCACCAGTCACTTCTGTGTTGCCTTGCACTGCACGCAGCTACTGGTCTCTCACACTGTTGTCCAGCTCTTGTTTAGGAAGATGTAAGTCCAAATCCCATCTACCAACTTCAGAGAAAGATTTTTCCTTGAGGCAGTACGGAGGGAAGATCCTGGCTGCAGACCTTCTGCTAAGTCCTGTGACTTACTGTCTCTGTGTATATTTCTGACACAATGTGATAATTCCAAGGTCCACATAGGTCTCTTTTAGATCTGATACTGTGGTCTCACCTCAGTAGCAGTGGCAAAGTTTATCGGGACAGCAAGTAATAAATGTTGGAGAGGATATGGAGAGATAGGAACTCTCATGCAGTGTTGGTGGGATTGTAAAATGGTACAATGACTCTCAAAGGCAGTTTGGTGTTTCCTCAAAAAGCTGAGCATAGAATTTCCACATGATCGAGCAATTCCAGTGCTTGGAATATGTTGTTGTTGTTATGTGCCGTCGAGTCGCTTGCGACTCATAGCGACCCTATGTACAACAGACTGAGACATAAACGGAGCCTTGGAAACCAATGTTCTTAGCAGTGTCATTCATCATCACAAGAAAATGGAACAGCCCAGATGTCCAATTACAATCAAATGGACTGAGTTACTGCAGTACATTCACACGAAGGAATATAGCAGGAACAATGATTTCAAAAAATGCTACATAACTTGGGAGAGACTGGGGAGCATTATGCTGAGTGAACTAACTCAGTCTCATAAGGAGGCCTGAGACAAAAGACCATGGTTGTAAAAATAGAAGGGTAACTAGTGAACATGTATGAGGATCTGAGGGGAGAAGGGATGGAAGCAGAGGGGTGAGGATGGATGGGAGAAATCACAGGGTCATACAAAGGGTAAAGGAAACAAGGAAGATTCAGCGGGGACCTGAAAAGTCTGAGTAACGGTGGGCATAGTCCAACAGTGATTAATATTATGAAACACAATGCGTGGAAATGATTGTATCAAACAAACATGAGTGAAGGACAGTGTGATATATGATGTATATGAATTTTGTATGCAAAATAGAAAATAAATATTAAAAATATAAGGAAACACACACACACTCAGGTACAGACTTGACAGCCCTACGGTGCAGTCTCTGTGAGTCAGACCTGACTGGCAGCATCCGGGAACTCACTCAGGACTAGACTGGTTCTTCCCCTATGTGGTCCACTACCCTCAAAGAGAATGGAGCGGGAGCACCAAGAAGGTCAGTGAGGTGGGCAAGGACTCTCTCTGTTTCCTGCTTCTGAATGAGTCTGGCCACAAGGAGCAAGGGGAGCAGGCCACCCCTGAGATACCCCTTCAGCAGAGTGACTTCCGGCCATGGGACAAGGCCAACACGGGGAAGGGGCTGTCGGTGGGGCTGAGAGGTGTGCAAGGAAGGGGAGGCCCCAGGAACTGCTGTGAATGAGGCTAGGGACCCAGCCCTGGGGAAGGATGCAGCCCTGGGGAGGGACACAGCCAAGAGGAGGGACACTGTGTATGTGTGGAACAGCCCAGAGCAGGGACATAGCCCAGGGGAGGGACCCAGCACAGGGAGGAATCCAGTCCAGGGGACAGACACTGTCCAAAGAAGGGACCCAGCCCTGGGGAGGGAAACAGCCAAAGGGAGGGATCCAGCCCAGAGGAGGGATCCAGCCCTGGGGAGGGACACTGCCAAGGGGAGAGACACTGTGTATATGTGGAACAGCCCAGAGGAGGGACATAGCCCAGGGGAGGGACCCAGCAAGGGGAGGGATCCAGTCCAGGGGGCAGAAACTGTCCAGGGCAGGGATCCAGCCCTGGGGAGGGACACGGTCAAGGGGAGGGACACCATCCAAGGAAGGGACCCAGCCAGGAGAGGGACCCAGTCCAGAAGAAAGACACAGTCTAGGGGAGGGCCTAGTCCAGGGAAGGGATCCAGCCTGGGGGAGGGACCCAGGGACCCAGCCCAGGCGAGGGACCCAGTCCAAGTGAGGGATCCAGTCCAGAGAAGAGACCCAGCCCTGGGGAGGGACCCAATTTAGGGTAGGGGCCCAGTGCAGGAGAGGGACATTGCTCAGCTGGTGGTGTGGGGGGCCTTCCTAGAAAGATGACCCTTGGAATGGGCGGTAGCTTGGGCTTCAAATGATCACACTTCTGCTGCCCCCCGCCCCCCATCATAAAAGGGAAGCCTGCTTTTGGTAGAATTCCTAGGAGCTGTAGAGGAACAAGAAGCAGGCTGAGCTTGCCTGCAGTTCTGTCGCCCTCTGTCCTCCTTCCCCAGCTGAACTCTAACAGGAGGCCATCGGGTGACTGGGGGCACGTAGAGGGATTCTCAGCACAGACACATGCTCTTTGGGGGTCCAGGGGGGAGGGGGCTCTGGAGGAGGGGCATGGGGGGATCCACTTCCTCAGCCCAAGTTTGCCCTGGAGGCTTGGCTGTGCTCCTGCCTTTTCTGGCCTTGACCCCCCACTTGGCCTTCCAGCTAGCTCCGGTGGCGTCCACGCCTAGTACACCAGGTCAGCCTGCATGGACCTCTGGCGCCCCCGCCAGTGTCCCTGGTTAGGGGGGCGCTTGTTCCCCAAGAGTTGCTGTGACCATGACAACCTTACTTATATCAGAAGTCATCCATTCCAGCCCATCCTCATGAAGTTTGAGCCCCTTGTCGTGGCTACTGTGTGGCTTTAGCTCATTGTGGCTTTATCACCAGTCAGTTCTGACTTCAGGTGAACATGTTGTCTTGTGCTTTTTTTTTTTAAGTTTTCATTATTACTGCCTTTTACCAGCCTCTCTCTGCCTCATTGCTGTTGGAACTGACTGAAAGCCAATCTTCCAGTGGGATTTTAGAGGCGGTTAATCACAGGGGACTCATCTGCCTGGCGTTCCCCCGTGGCTTCCAGCTGCCTGCCCTGGAGTTGGCACTCACGTCCGTTGCAGTCACTGCGGCAACAGATCTCATTCAGGGTCTGGCCCTTCCTAACAACATGTTCAAAGTATGTAAAACAAAGTCTCGCCACATTTGATTCCAAGGAACTTTCTGGCTGCACTACATCCAAGACCGTTTTTCATTCTTCTGGCAGTCCACGGTATCGACAATGTTCGTGACCAGCATCACAGTCACAGGCATCAATTTTTCTTTTTTCGTCCTTACTGATTGTCCAGCCTTCACGTGTGTATGGTGATGGTGGTATGTGCTGTCCAGTTGGAACCGACACACAGTTGACTCTCCAGAGAGTCTTCAGAAGCAGTGAATCACACAGAAGGAGAATGTCTATCTTTCTCCTGTGAAGCAGCTGGTGGATTTGAACCATCTGCCTTTGGATCGGCAGCAGAACTCCTTATCCACTAGGCCGCTGTGCTTGTTGTTGGTAGGTGCTATCAAGTCGAGTTCGACCCATAGCAACCCTATGAACAACCAATCTGAGCCCTGTCCTGTCCCCTGCCATCCTCACACTTCCTGACACAATGGAGCCCGTCACAGCAGTCACCGTGTCAATTCATCTTGTCGAGGGTCTTCCTCTCCTTCCCTGACCCTCTGCCTTTCCGAGCATCATGTCCCTCTTCAAGGAATAGCTCCTCCTGGCAACATGTGTGAAATATGCGAGGTCAAGCTTTATCATCTTTGCCTCCCAAGAGCACTCTGGCTCCTTCCCCAAGACATATCTGGAAAATACGTCTCTGGCTGCACCTTCTCCAAGACATACTTGTTTGTTCTCTTAGCAATTCTTCTCTAACACCAGAGCCCAAAGGCATCAATTCTCTTTCTGTTGTCCTTGTTCACTGTCCAACTTGTGGGTTGCTGTGATGCTGAAAGCTATGCCACTGGTGTGCCAAATACCACAAGAGTCATCCATGGAGGACAGGTTTACAGAACTCCGAGATCGAGACAGACTAGGAAGCAGGAGACTCATCAATAACCTGTGCTATGCAGATGATACTACTTTGCTTGCTGAAAAGTGAGGAGGACTTAAAGCACTTGTTGCAGAAGATCAAAGAATATAGATAGCCTTCAATATGAATTGCATCTCAATATCAAGAAAACAAAGATTCTTAACACTGGACCGATAGGCAACATCGTGATAGATGTCAACAACTGTCAACAACTTCATCCTACTTGGATCCACAACTAACACCCTTGATAACAGCAGTCAGGAAAACGGGAGATATATTGCACTGGGAAAGTCTGCAGTTAGAGACCTCTGCAAACTATTGAGGAGTAATGATATCAGTTTGAGGACTAAAGTGTGTCTGATTCAGGCCATAGTCTTTCTGATCACTTCCTGTGCATCTGAGAGCGGGACAATGAACAAGGAGGATAGAAGAATTGATGCCTTTGAGCTATGGTGTTGGAGAAGAGTGCTGAATATCCCATGGATAGCTAAGAGAACAAACAAATATATTGTGGGAAAAGTGCAGTCAGAATGCTCTTTGGAGGCAAAGATGGTGAGGCTTCCCTTCACATCCTTCATACATGTTGCCAGGAGGGGCTGTTCCTTGGAGAGGAACGTGCTGCTCACAAAGGTGGAGGGTTAGTGACGGAGAGGAAGACCCTCAACCAGGTGGATTGACACGGTGACGGCTGCAATGGGCTCTGTGTCAGCACGTGTGAGGATGGCACCGGACAGGACAGGGTTCAGATCTGTTATTCAGAGGGTCGTACCTGACAACAAGGAAGCAGATTGGCCATCCCCTTCTTAAGTAACTGGCCGCTGAACACCCTGTGAACGGTCACTGGGAGGTCACTGAAAATGTCCTGGTTTGGGTCCTGCACACCATAGTACTCACTATTTACTTTTGAACACTGTCAAGATCTTTTGCAACAGATTCATTCACTGCAATACATGGTCTGATTCTTGACTGCTGCTTCCAAATCACGGACACTGATTTTGGAACCAAGTAAAATTAATCCTTGGAACACCAATCTTTTCTCCATTTATCTTGATTTTGCTGATTGGTCCAGTTGTGAGGATTTTTGTTTACTTCATGTTAAGGTGTAATCTATACTGAAGGCTACAGTTTTTTAGTCAGTGTTTCAAATTCTCTTCACTTTCAACAAGCAAGGCTGTGTCATCTGTATGTCACAGGTTATTAATGAGTCTTCCAATCTCGATATCCAGTCTTCTTCATATAGTCCAGCTTCCCAGATCCTTTGCACAGCATAATGATTGAGTAAGAATAGTGAAAGGACATAACCTTGACAGACACCTTTCCTCATTTTTTAACTACAAAGTATCTCCCTGTTTGTTTAAACAAGTATCTCTCAGTCTATGGACAGATTTCACGTAACGTAAGCATAATTAAGTATTCTGAAGTTCCTGATGTTTATAATGTTATGTTAGTTTATTAAGAGTCACCCAGTTCCATGTCTTTGGATAATATATAAAACATAGTTCCGCATTTTTCTGGTATCCACTGCTTTCAAGTAAGACACATCTGACACCATCAATGAAGTCTCTCGTTCCACATCGGCTTCTGGCTTGAATTTCTCATAGTTTACAGTCAGTGCCCTGTTGGTATTTTTAAACATAAACATACATAAAAGAACACGCTGATCATAAAAACAAGCTCCAACGATGAAGATGAATTGGACGACATTAGTGTCATGTCATGTCAGCTGTGGTGGTAACTTCACTTGTGGAAGGTTCTGGATTATCTGGTTTCTCTGCAGGAATGGGGACAGCATTTTGAGATAGAAAGGGTTCTGTAGGTACCTTATCTTTCTCCCTCTCATCTATTCAGCCGTAGCGTCTCACTGCTGTAGAATGTGCTATCTATCTTAGCCAAGGATTTAGCCTCTGATTTAGTTTAGGGAAAAAACCCATCAGCTGCTCCTTTTACTTTAAATAGCTCTCACAATCTCTCTCCTTCCTCTTCCTCATGCTTTCTTTCTTCTTCATCATTTCTCTCCTCTTTGAGAGCCTACCAAGTTGGAATCTTGGATTCCCCTTCTTTACTGAGTTTTAAATTCCACCCGTGTCTTCCATCTCGTGGTCCTGAGTGAATGCCAAGTGTGTCTGCACATAACTCAGTGTTTCCCCCAATCCTCCACCTTTTCCTCGACGTCTCCTCCAGGAAGATGCCATGTCCCGGATACTCAGATGGTCAGAAGTGTGCTGTGTGTAACTTGAACACATCGTCGGTCAGGAACTTCCTGTACTTCACTAACTGTGATGTCCTTTTCCAGAAATTGTCTAAAAGTCAGCAAGCCAAAGTCTCGCCTCCTGGTGTGTTCTTCCTCGTACCGATGGGTTACGATTTGTTGGTTATTATTGTTAATAGTTGTGCACTTGGCTCCAGCGGATGGGCACCCCATGCTAAGAGCTGTTACCTGCAACAAGTTATAATTGGGATCAAGGTGGAAGTAACATCCATCAAGACGACTCTCAGCTCCTTGCTGGCCATGGAGCTAGAAGGCCTGGGTCTCCGCCGCTAGCCCTCCCTGGTGCTGAGTCCCGCTGCCCAGCAGGCGAGTATCAGAGCCCTTCAGTGTCTCTGACAAGCTCCTGGAGGGGCCCCACTCTGCCCATGGACTCCCTGCCTGCAGACGCTCAGCTCCTCGTTCTGTGACTCAGAAAGCACACAATGATCTACTGTATCTGGCTAGTGCTGGTCTCCTGGTGTCATCGCCAGTGTTACAATTTTCTTTGTCACTTGTGTCCAACTATTCTCAGCACCTAGACCCCAAGTCCAAAGGACAAGCTCTGCTCCAGGGTCTTCTTTTTGTGGGAATGAAGTGCCCCTGAACCTCTGTGGAGGTGGCTCACTTATCAGCCTAGTCTTCCCACCGAGGCCGTGAACTGTCCTCTCACAGACCACAGGCATCTAATTTACACGGTAAACTCCGCTCTTTTTGCAAGACTGTGGATTAGCAAGTCACCCTGGCAGGATGATGGGTGAGTTAGCACAGAACACTCTGGAAGCTTGCTGTCCAGACAGAAGGCGGCTGGGGAGAAGGGAAGTGACCCCTCGAGGCACCTGCAAAGCATACACACTGTCTGTTGCAAAGAGAAAAGAAAGCACTGGGTGGTAGGTAACTATCTCCTCCTTCACAGGCCAGGTGGTCTTTGTAGCAAGAGCCTAATTCTGCCATAGATACTATGTGAATAATACGTGTGGCTTTGTTCCAATAAAACTTTATTTGTACACATGGAAATGGTAATTTTGTACAGTTTTCACAAGCCATGGAATCTTTTTCCCCGCCAATCATTAAAAATGTGGGGATCATTCTTAGTTCACAGGCTGAACAAAACCAGGTGAAAATTAGACTTGAAGTCTCAACCCCTGCTCTCTAACAGTGAGAAAAAGCAAACTCCAGCTGCACCCTCATCTAAGCCAGCTGGTGGCCAACACGATCGTGGCCCATGGCGACCCAATGTGTGTCAGAGCAAAACTGTGCTCTTCAGGGCTGTCAGTCAAAAGTCATTCACCAGGCCTTTCCTCCGAGGGGCCGAGTGGTAGACTTTAACTATCAAAATGCCAGTTAACAGCCAACTGTGTTAATAGTTTACAAGCCCCAGGGACTCCTATTGTCAAATGGATACATCTCAAAAGAGCTGATACATCTACTGTTACTAGGTTGTTATATTGTTAAGTGCCGTTGACTCATATACACTCATAGGGGCCCTGTGAACAACTGATCTGAACCCTGTCCTATCCTTGTGGCATCCTCACAATCTCCGACACACATGAGCCCATTGCTGCAGTCACCCCGTTAGGTGACTAGTCAACCCACCTAGTCAAGAGACTTCTTGTTTGCCAACCCTCCACCTTCTTGATCCTGATGTCCCTCTCCAAGGAATAACCTCTCCTAGTGACTGGCCCAAGAGGCTGGGCTCTGTGAGGAGAAGTGTGGCATCAGGATTGGTGGAAGATCTATTAACAATCTGTGTTATGCAGATGACACAACCCTGATTGCCGAAACTAAGGAGGACCTCATGCCCTTGCTGCAGAGGGTCAAGGACTGCAGCCTTCAGTATGGACTGAGGCTCAATGTCAGGAAGACAAAGATTCTCACCACTGGACCAATTGGTAGCATCAGGATGGATGGTGAAGAGATTGAGATTGTTCACAGCTTCAGTTTGCTCGGCTCCACAGTCAACACTCTCGGCACCAGCAGCCAGGAAATAAAAAAATGTATTGCGATGGGAAAGTCTGCTGTTAGGGACCTCTCTAAAGTACTCAAGAACAATGGTGTGTCTCTGGAGACTAAGGTGTGTCTGATACAGGCCATGGTCTTTGCAATCACTTGCTATGCATCAGAGAATTGGACAATGACTAGGGAGGATAGAAGGAGAATTAATGCCTTTGAACTGTGGTGCTGGAGAAGAGTATTGAATGTACCATGGGCTGCCAAGAAAACAAACAGATTCATCCTGCAGAGGTTTAAACCAGTCTTCTCCTTGGAGGCAAGGATTCTGGGGCTTCGTCTGACATACTTTGGACATGTTGTGAGGAGAGACAGGTCCTTGGAGAGGGACAACATGCTTGGTTGGGTGGAGGGACAGCGCAGGAAGGGAAGACCCTCTATGAGGTGGATTGATTCGGTGACTGGAGTAATCAGGATGGGTGTGTCAGAGGCAATGTGATTGGCACAGGATAGAGCAGGGTTTAGGGCTGTTGTGCATAGGGTCGCTATGAGTCGCAAACGACTCGACGGCACATAACAACAACAACAGTAACAGGCCCAGAGTATGTGAGGTAAAGCACCATCATCTTTGTCTTCAAGAAGCACTTTGGCTGCACCTTCTCCAAGATATGTCTCTTTGTCCTTTTGGCAGTGAATGGGATATTCAGTCTTTTTCTCTAAAACTACAGCTCAAAGGCATCAATTCTCTTCTTCTGTCATTGCAACTATGCAAAGCTCAAATTCAGGCAAGACTAGTTCCTATAATTAAGGATGAGCAATAGATGGTATATTTCAGGAAGTAGTGGAAATATCTCAGGAAGCAGCATATGATCAAGAGTCAGTGGTAGTGAAGGGAAAAGTTCAAGGTGCACTAAAGGCACTGGCAAAAAATAAGGCCCCAGGAATCAACGGATTACCAGTTGACATGTTTTAATTAACAGATGCAGCCCTGATGAGCCAGTAGTCTGTGCCAAGAAATTTGGAAGATAGCGAAAGAAATTAATATTTGTTCCTGTTACAGAAAAAGGTGATCCAACAGATTGTGGAAATTATTGAACAATATCATTAATATCACATGTGAGTAAAATATTGCTGAAGATCATCCAAAAATGGCTAGAGCAGTACATTGACAGAGAACTCCCAGATGTTCAAGCTGCATTTAGAAGAGGTCATGGCACCAGAGAGATCACTGCTAATGTCAGATCAATCTTAGCAGAAATCAGGGAGCATCAGAAGAATGTCTAGTCATGTTTTATTGACTATGCAAAGGCATTTGACTGTGTGGATCATAAAAAACTATGGTTAACATTGAGAAGAATGAGAATCTCAGAACATTTAACCAAGCTCATATGAAACCTATACTTAGACCAAGGAACTGTCATTTGAACAGAGAAAGGGAACACTTACAATCAAGTAAAGTGTGCATCAGAGGTTGTATCCTTTCTCCATACCTATTCAATCTGTATGCTGAACAAATCATTTATCAAGCTGGGTGCTATGAAGAAGAATATGCCATCAGGGTTGGAGGAAAATTCAACAATATGCATTATGCAGATGATACAACCTTGCCTGCTGAAAGTGAGGAGGACTTGAAATGCTTGCCACAGAAGATCAAAGACTACAGTTTTTAATGTGAATTACATCTCAACAGCAAGAAAACAAAAATCTTCACCACTGGGTCAATATGCAACACCATGATAGATGGAAAAGAGAATTGAAATTGTCAGTGACTTCATCTTACTTGGATCCACATTTGATTACTTGGCACATTTGAAGACTAAGGTGTACCTGATTCAGGCCAGTGTAGTTTCAATCACTTGCTATGCGTCTGAGAGCTGGACAATGAATAAGGATGACAGAAGAAGAATCCATGAAGAATATCTCCTGGACTGACAAAAGAACAAACAGATATGTCTTGGAGAAAGTGCAGCCAGAGTGCTCCCCGGAAGCATGGATGGCCAAACTTCATCTCACAAAGTTTGAGCATGTTTGCTAGAAAAGAGTATTCTTTGGAAAGGGACTTCATTCTAGGAAAGGAGGAAGGTCAACGAAAAAGAGGAAGATCTTCAACCAGATGGATTGACACAATGACTGCAGCAATAAGTTCAAGTACGCCAGAGATGCTGAGGATGGCGCAGGACAGGACAGGGTTCTGATATGTTGTTCATTGGGTGCTTATGAGTCATCCCCAGCTCCACAGCACATAACAACAACAATGAATGATAAGCGAACTCTGGTGGCATAGGCCGTAGGGAGTTGAGCTAGGGACCCCAAAGCAGAATCTCTCTGATGGTTCAAATGCATTAGTGTCTCCTTGGAAAAAATGTAGGCAATCTCCTCCCGTGCAATTTACAGCCTAGGAAACCAAGTAGAAGGTCAGCTCTCAGTTGGTTCTGACCTGACAACAAAGAATGAGTAGAAGATAAAACTAAAAAGAGGTGTAAGGAAACAATTGTCCTAAAAGTCCAGAGAGAGGACAGAATAAGTGTCTCTTTTCTGAGCTGGGTGGGACCACACAGTTTGTGTTTTATGTCATTTACCACACAGCATTGTTCTTCTCTCTGTGTGTATTATACTTCAAGCCACCATCTATGTGTCAGTCTGTTATGTTCTGGCGGCTGGAGTGTTACTATGATGCTGAAAGCTGTGTGTGGAGTTTATCTTGCAATATATTTCTCCTAGCCGCTGAACTTGACTCTGTCGTGTGGATGGGAGGGAATATGTGAATAGGGTGTGTCAACTTATCCTCAAGGGGATTGGCTATCTCACCAATCTACAAGGGGATTGGCTAGTCTCAGCAATACATTGAGTGGCCCCAGCAGCAGACTAGACCTTCCCCACCAGCAAAGAAGCAGCAAGAAAATGTAGGACATTCTTCAGGACCAGACATTCTTGCTCCTGCCACACCTACAGCAGAAGCAGCTATAGCCAAAACAGAGGACCAGAGAGACCTGACATGAGACGCAGCTGGCTGCTACCCTAAGAATCAGAGCCAAGCTAAGAGCCTTTGCCCAAGTTTGTTGGACAATTTGAGGGTGGAGGAGAGCCAATATTGGCAGGACTGAGAACTTTGTAACACTGGTCTAAAGCTGTGAGGCTCAAAGCTAAGGTGCCTAAGTGCACATTTTGGAAGCTGTCTTGATACTAACCTGGATTTTAACCTTTTGACTTCCCCAACATAGTTCTGCATGGTCTGTGGGCCAATGTGAAAGCCCACAGAATTTTGAATCCAGCAAAACAGTAAAATTGGTGTTGAGATGAGTAGAAAGAGGTACAGGAATATGAGGGGCATGTCTGACCTCATGAGAATAGGTTATATTGGTACTATTGACAGGGGCAGTTCCCCATTGTGAAGCTGGTAAAGGTCAGGCATGGCCATTCCCATGTGGCACTTGTCACTATGCCACCAGCACTCCAAATAGCAGCAAGTTTATCCATGGGGAGCAGGTTTCAGAAAAGCTTCCCGACTAGGAAGAAAGGGCTGGCCATCTACATCCAAAAAGTAGCCAATGAAAGAGACATTGTCCTGTGTGTTAGCTGAGGTGATAGGTCACCTCATCGGAAGGGTGACTCGAGGTTGACATCAGCTGAAGATGACATTGTGTTTGGGGAGTCACGGGCAGTGAGAGTGAGGAGCCCTGGGTGGAATGGACTGATGTCAGAATCATAAGGATGGCCTTGAACATGCTGTCCAGTGAAGTGGTCTCCCAGGACAGGGCAGTTTTTCTTGTGCAGAGGGTCACTATGCACTGAAGCCACCTTGATGGCAGCTAGCTGTTCATCTATGATGATGTTGTTGCTGTTGTTGTTATATGCCATTGAGTCACTTGCAACTCATAGCAACCCTATGTACAATAGCCTTGAAAATTGCTCTATCCTGTGCCAACCTTACTGTCTCTGACACATCTACCCTCATTACCCCTGTCACTGAATCAATCCTTATCACGGAGGGTCTTCCTCTCTTGCAGTGTTCCTGCGCCCATCCAAGCGTGATGTCCCTCTCTAAGGACTGGTCCCTTCTTGCAACATGCCCAAAGTATGTCAGATGAAGCCTCAGAATCCTTGTCTCCAAGGAGCAGCCTGGTTTCACCCTCTCCAGGATGAACCTGTTTGTTCTCCTGGCAGTCCGTAGTATATTCAGTACTCATCTCCTGCACCACAGCTCAAAGGCATCAACTCTTTTTTTTTTATTCTTCTTTTTAAATTGAGATATTATTATTATTATTTGTGTGTGTGTGTGTGTGTGTGTGTGTGTGTGTGTGCGCGCGCGCACGCGTGTGTGTACCATCAAATCGGATCTGACTGGTACAGGAGGAAATTCTCCCTCCTTTCCCATCTGGTGGATTTAAATCGAGATTTTAAAGAAAGTTTATAAAGAACTTGGATTTCCATTGATTCATTGTTGCACATTTCCCTTCCTAACCCCCTGCCCCCGAGTTAGCTTTTTTCTTTGGAAAAAATGTTCTTTCATTGTTATACAGCCCCCTCCCCCCACCAAGACCACTTTACTATGCAGCTCTTATTCTGGACTCTTGTTACGCCAATAATATTCAATTATATATTCCTTTTATACAGTTCTCTCTCTCATCCATGTCAATGCAGTGTACATTATTTATCTCCTCTTCTTAGTTTCCCCCCAACCCCCATGTCAGTTCTGTTTTTTAACAGTGGTATTATGCAGTATTTGTCTTTTTGTGACTGAGATTTTTCACTCAGCATAATGTCCTCCAGGATCACCCATTTTGAATAATAGTTCATGAGTTCTTTGTTTTTCAGTGTTGCATAATATTCTATTGTATGAACAGCTTCTCTATGCATTCCTCTATTGATGGGCACTTGTGTTGTTTCCAACTCTTTTCTATTGTGAACAAAGCTGCTGTAAACATGAGTGTGCATATATCTGCTCGGGTGGCAGTGCTGGTTTCTTTAGGGTATATTCCCAGTAGTGGAATTGTTGGGTCAAATGGTATTTCTATTTGCAACTTTTTGAGAAAGCGCCATAGCGCCTTCCATAGTGGTTGCACCATTTTACACTCCCACTAACAGTCAATAAGGGTTCCAGTTTCTCCACAACCTCGCCAGCGTTTGTTTGCTGCTCTGTTGAATTCTGCTATTGTTACTGGGGTGAGATGATATCTCATGGTTGTTTTATCGATTCTCTCCTAGTCATTGTTCAGCTTTCTGACACGTAGCAAGTAATTGCAAAGACTATAGCCTGGATCAGGAGCACCTTAGTCTCCAGACTGACGTTCATCTATTATATTTTATGATTTAAAAAAGAACAAAAGAAACAGTGACCTGACCTGTGGGGCCAGCATTTATGATCCCAAATGCTTTCATATCCCACCACTCTGCCGAGAGCCTGGCCTCTCCCATCCATCACAGTTTCTCACTGCCACTCCCTCTCTAGCTCTGGGCTCCATACCCGCTCTGCCTGTAGCCACCCACCCGCTCTGTCTTCTTTGCCTTCCAGCCTCCAGCAGAGCACTCCTCACTCCACCCACTCGCTGTGAGATTAGACAAAGATGAGAAGCAGGGACTAATGATGGTGGCTGGTGGCCAGAGCTGCAGGAGAGAGGTAGAACAGTCTTCAGGATGACAAAGCGTGACATCTGAGCCCAGGGACTCGGGAGGGGCAGCAACCTGCTCTGATCACTTTTCCTGGCCATGTTCCTAGACAAGTGTGATGGGGTCTACCAGCCCTGCTCCCTCCCTGACCCTGCACCCCAAATGCCTTGGACTGGCCCTGCTCAGAGACATTTAAGATATAAAATAAATGCAGCCAAGGGGCTGGAATGAACTGGAAAAGAAAGCAGGCTGTCACCTGATGAGGCTCAGAAAGGTACAGAAGGAGCAGATACAAAATGAAGGTGGCCAAGTCTAACTTCTGCCTCTTCAAAAAGGTAAACTGTCCCCATCAATAATGCCCACAGTCCCAAACAAAGAGCTGCTTCATCAGACACACCACCCTACATGCTCCTGCATCTATTTCTATGCACCGTTGGGTCTGTTAGTTTATTGTTGACTCACAGACTTTACTCACAGTTGTGGAGTTTATTCGGGAAATAAATAGGTTGGAGAATGGGGGAGCCAAATAATATCACCAATGTAAGTCCAAGTTTAGTCCAGCAATCATGAGCCAAGTTAACAGGGCACAATTACTCACTTAGTGACAGTCCAGAGTCAGTTCAGCAACACAAATGCAAGAAACTTCTGGTTTCCTTGAACATCCAGCTAACTTTATCTCAGTATAGTTATAAGGCAGCTTTCCCTTCAATCATCGGGAAAGCAAAACTTTCAACTATAGCCTAAATGCAGAGTTCCTCTAGTTACACCTTGCCACAATCTCCACCCTCTCTCCACCACTGTCACCAGGCTACTCACAGTATAGTAAGCTCTCTCTCTTATCTTGATCCCATAGTTGTTGATGATTTGTAAGATCATCTGTCCACAGTTAAGGTAGTTAGAGATCAAATCTCCTCCCCCAAAGGGGCTAGTGTAGTGGTTAGAAAAACCAATTTTTAGGGTTTCTAACAACATAAAACGTCAATTATACAAAAGCTTGTACATGGAATCTGATGTGCAACTATTGGTCTCATCCTGTCCAAAGCAAAGATTGAAGATTGAAGATTGAAGAACATCATGGACTCAAGGCAACAATACACTCAAAGGATTAACGGGCTGTGCAGACCCCAGCCTCCAGGACACCGAGACCAGAACTAGATGGTGCCTGGCTACCACTTCCAGCTGCTCTGAAAAGGGTCACAGTAGGGGATTCTGGGTAGAGTGGGAGCAGGCTTATCATCTGATAAGAGACTGGTTGTTGTCCTTGTTAGGAGCTGTCGAGCGAGCATGACTCATAGCAACCCTATGAACAACAGAACTGAATCCTGTCCTATCCTTCACCGTCTCTGACACGCTTGAGCGCATTGCTACAGTCGCTTGTCAATCCATCTCATTGAGGGTCTTCCTCTCTCTTACTGACTCTCCACTTTCCCAAGCATTATGTCCCTCTTCAAGGAACAGCCCCTCCTAATAACATGCCCAAAGTATGTGAGACGAAGGTTTGTCATCTTTGCCTCCAAGGGCCCCTCTGGTTGCACCTTCTCTCTCCAAGACACGTCCATTTGTTCTTTTGGCAGTCCATGAGATATTCAGCGCTCTTCTCCAACACCAGAACTCAAAGACCCTGATTCTTCTCCTGTCATCCTTATCCATTGTTCAGCGCCCAGATGCAGAGCAAGTGATTAAAAAGATCCTGGCCTGAATCAGGAGCACCTTAGTCTTCAAACTGATATCACTGCCCTTGAGTAATTTGGAGAGGTCCCTGACAGCAGACTTGCCCAACGCAATATGAGACAGGTCTATAAAGTGAACAGTAACAGCAGGCCCTTGTCAGAACTGCTGCCCATGGGATATCAGAAAGGCAGCTTTTGCTGAGGGTAAAGCTCAGAAGAGTGTAAGGAAGAAGAGCGGAGGATGAATGGAAACAGGAGACACAGGGAGGGAGAGGGAAAGGTGCTGTTACAACGTGGGGATCAAGAAACAAAACCAAGGTTTTATATGAAAAACCAATTTATCCTGTGGACTTTCACCCAAATCACAATAAAAAGTTTAAAAAAACAATAGTAAAGAAAAGCTAAGTAACTTCCCTAAGTCGCATAACAACGTGAAAGACCCACTATTGTTTTCATACCCATTATCAGATGAGGCAATTGAGGCACCGCAGCACTAACATGCCCAGGTCCCTGAGGAGAGTCACAGAGATCACTCTGAATCATGAATCCTTTCAGGTCTGGGAAATGCGCCTTAGTGAGGACTCAGCCAGTACCCCAGAGAGCTCCACCCCCTTGTCTGCTCAGAGGGGCCACTGAGCCTGGTGCTGGCAGCTGGGGAGACATGGTTGCATTCAGGCTGATGACTGGAGCTAGAGGTGACTTGGAGGGGGTGCAGGAGGTGGATTCCTCTCATTACAACCCCTCAAAGGTATGGGACAAGAGAGTGGGGGAGGGGCAGGAAGCCACAGAGAGACAAAGCCTGTCACTTCACCCCCTCATCCCGGCAGGGACAGAATCAGGAAATAAAGGATTTGCCTACTTTCTTAAGGTGCTCTGTGCAGTGCACTGGGGGTTTTCACCTCTTGTGTAAGATCAAAGAGTTTCTCTTTTGCAAAACGATTGCTGCAACACTGAGGGAAAAAATGTTTCTGTTTGCAGTGGAGATGGTTACAAAACAGCTCTGGGGATGTGACACCCCAACATCCACAAAGCCCCTTCTCCTTCTTCAGTTGCTGGGCGTAGCCTATTTTCTTTCAGGTAGGAAGATCAGAAGAAGAGAGGTGTCGAGAATTTGGAGAAATGAAGTTAAAAATAAGTGTGAATTCAATTGCATCAAATGCATGTGAAATTTAGACAATGAGTAAGGAAGACTGGAGAAGAATCAATGCCTTTAGATTGTGTTGGTGAAGAGTATTGGATATCCTTCGGATTGCCAAAAGAACAAACAAATCTCTCTTAGAAACGCAGCCAGAGTGCTCCTTGGAAGCAGGCATGGTGAGCCTTCATCTCATACTTTGAGCAGGCTGTCAGGAGCTGGCATCCCTGGAGAGGGACATCTTGCTTGGGAAGGTGGAGGGTCAATGAAGGAGGCAGACAGGATGGATTGACAGAGCAGCTGCAGCAATGGGCTTGAGTGTGCTTAAGCTGAAGCTGAGACAATGGGAGGGATGAGTCAGGAGGAGGGGTCTCTTTCCGTTGTCATAGTGACAACAACAACAATCCATTTTACAAAGATCCTAGTTCCACGTAAGCTCGGTCCAGGTCCCAGGATGGAAGGGGGCTAGCAGACAACAGGCCGTGGACAGACAAGAGGGAGACCCTGCTGAACCCCCTCGGCAGTGCCCTGGACTGAATGGTGTCCCCCAAATACAGGTACATCATGATCTCACATGGAAACTATGCAAGCGATCTGATAAATCTGAGAGTTGTAAAAGGATTAGGGTAGAACACCTCACCCCTTGATCCCATCACATCTCTGATCTGATGGAAGGGGAAAGTCCTGAGGGTATGACCTGTAATGCCTTTAATCTCATAACAGATAAAAAGAAAAGAAATCATGCCAAAAAGCAAGAGGTGGCAACATCAAGTGAGTGAGAACTGCTGAGGGTGGGGTGTGAGTCCCTGGGCCCCAGGAATGCATGGTGTTCTCCAAGGAACGCCAGGCCTACAGATGCTGAAGGAAGCAAGGTCCTTCCCCCAGAATGTACATGGAGGGCCCTAGAGCTGGTTCCCTGCGCTGGACTTCCAGCCTCAGCCTCGTAAACTGTAAGAGATTCAATGTGTTTGTTAACACCAGACACCTGGTACTCCTGTCAGAGCAGCACTGGAGACTGAAGAAGGGGAGTCCCCCTGGGGGTTTGCTGGCCTGAGCAAACTTAACCCTAGAATGCAGAATCCAGCCACTTGGCAACTGAGTTCTGCTGGGATCAGAAAAGGGTGCTGGTGTTCTGGTCCTGTTAACATGAAAAAGGGCCTGGCTTCTGGTTATGCTTCAGGAGGTGGGGAAGTGGCACCCATTCTGGTGACAGTGGCAATTTGTTTTTTTATTGTATTATTTTTACGTGTACTGTCAAATCAGATCTGACTGGTACAGGAGGAGATTGCCCCCTCCTTCTCCAGCAGAGCATCTGGTGGATTTGAACCGTGTACCTCTGGGATTGCAGTGCAGTGTCTTGTCACTAGGCCACCAGAGTTTCCTTACAGTGGCAATTTTGTATCCCCAGGTTGCAGTGCCCTGCGGCCAGTCACTGTCCTTTCTGTCACTCCCTGGCTAACCCCAGCTGAGGACCACCACCTGTCCCCCAAACCTCCCAGTTCCACCTCTTTGGTGGTTGCCACCAATTTCTGGGGTGTCAAGCTGTCCTCCTCTGCCTCCCGGCTCCTCCAGCTTCAGCAACGCCCACCCACCTTGTTTCAGTGTCCCGGGGGTCAGCAAGAGGAGGGAGGAGCTGTGAGCCCAGCTGAGAGCGGAGAGGACGTCCCTCGCCCCTCCCCGAGCCACCAGCACCAAGGCATCAGCTAAACATCCTCGTGGTCCCTGAAGGCGTCCCCTGTGAAGTCTGCTATGTTCAAACAGCAGCCAATGCATCCCCGGAGACAGGTCCCGGGAATTAGCCGCTTGGTGGGATGAAAGCTGCTCTGATGTGTGAGGGAGCCGAGGACGTGAGACAGTGGTGGAGACAAGCGGGGACAGACGTACCTGCGAGCTGCACGGTCCAGGGGAGCAGCAGCAAAGCCAGGAGCCAGCAGGTCATGAGTGGGGCGGCTGGCGCGGTGGCCCAGGGAACTCGCCCCCACGGAGCCCAGCTGTCCTCGGACAAAAGGCCAGGGTCCCGGTGCCTCCTTCCTTCCTGGTCCCTGGAGAGCACAGCTCGCTGGGGAGTCACTGCAGTTCCCCTTCTGGTGGACGAGGTTCCTCCCTGGGTCCCCGCCTTCCCAGGCCCGCCTTGGCCTCCCCTCCTCTCCATAACTCTTGGGGTGGCCCAGCGCCTTGGCCTAGCAGTCAGCCTTGGGCTCCACCCCCCACCCCCACCCCGGCTCCCCCAGGCTTTGGAGACAGTGACAGGGAAGAGACCACAGAGCTGAGCTCCTCATTCTGAAACTCTTTGAAAATGACCAAGTTCACCCAAACTTCCCCTCTGAGATTCCAGGAACCAGGAGCTTGTAGAGGAGATGGTTCAGTGTATGGGGGGCAGGGGGAAGCTATGAATGGAAGAGGCTGGGGCCACACCTTCTCAGTGCCCCCTGGGGACCACTCAGGGCCACCACTCCCTCACCTGTCCTCTCACGTGGCTCACCTCCCCCTCCATGCAGTGAGAGCCCACAGATTGCTTCCCTGATGCCCACCCTCCCTGCTAGAGGCTGCAACCGACCTCCCCTGGCCCCCTCTAGCGGCCCCTTCCACCAGGTTGGGAGTGTCCCCCTCAGCATCTTTGGGCCAGAATATGAGTGCAGCGCAGTGGGTGTGGGTTTGGATGTGGTTGAGGGAAGGGGGTCTGAGGGACTGTGGAAGGATAGGTCACTCAACTTGCAGGGGAAAGCTGAGATTGGGGGTTGAATTGTGCCTTTCCCCACCCCAGTATATCAGAGATATGAAAATGGCACATGGTAGGACAGAGAGTAAATCTGTTCATGGGCGGCGATGAGCCGTACTCGACGGCACCGAGCAACAAGAGAATGTTCACAGCCTGCCCCTCACCTGGACACACTACACCTGTGAACCGGCCCTCACCTGGACACGCTCTGCACCTGTGAA
>NW_006399836.1:2055101-2060670 GCF_000299155.1 Elephantulus edwardii | reverse complement strand
TCACCTGGAGATGGAGTTTTTACATATGTGATTGGTTCCCATAATCCTGTCTGGGTGGTGGCTTCATAAAAAGAGAAGAGAAAGAGGGAGGGTGACCATGTGACAACAGGAAGAGGTGTTGCCACAAGCCAAGAAACTCCTGGGGCCACCGGACGCTGGGAGTCGAGGGAGGGCCTTCCCTGGAGCCTCGAGGAGAGCCCTGCCCATCTGACCTCAGCTCCAGCCCCAGGAGTCGCTTGGGGCCCAGCAGGGTCTGTCCAGTGCTTCTTCCTCCCTCTGCCAAGACTGAAGCCTAGAGCTGACTCTGTCCTCGCTCAAGGACACTACCCATCGTTTTCTGAGGCTGTAAATCTTTCCAAGAGGAAACTGCCCGTCTTTCTCCCAAGAAGTTATTTCAGTGGACTTGAACCTTTAACTTTTTAGTTAGTAGCCCAGTATTTAGTACAGAACATCACCAGGGCTGGAGAGAAAGGCTATTATCTCAAGTTCACAAGACAGGAAAGGACAGTCAAGTGGAGCAGAGGTTTGCCTGAGTTCCAGGATCCGGGGGGCTGTGAGGTGCTGATCCCTTCTGCCCCACCCCATGCTGCTGTCTCCTCAGATGGGCCAGGGACCCGCCTGCTGCCCCGGAGCTGGCACCCATTACCCGCTAGCACCCGCTGCCTTCAAGCTGGCTCCGGCTCAGAGTGCATCTCCTTCAGCATCCTGAGGCTGTGATTTTCACGGCAGGAGACTGCCAGGCTTTCCCCAGAGGGCCAGTATGTGGATCGAACCACTGATCTTCTGATTAGCAGCCTGACACGTTATGCACTCCGCCACCAGGACTCCCCTAGTGATGGCACAGCAGGGTCCAGTTTGAGTCCCTGGCCCTCATCCCCTCCCTGGCTGCTCTGTGGATAAACAAGAGCCCCCACTCACCTCCTCTGTGAGGCCCAGGAGGGCGCAGCCCCCACCAGGTGAGGAAGACAGATGTGCAGAAGATGGTCCGCTGTCTCGGGGCGGGCGCCTGCGGTATTGACTGTTGATCCATCAGCGTGATGCACGATCACATATGTCACAGCGAGACACAGATAATCTGCTTCACGCTGTTCCCGGGATCCTGGGGGGCGCCGGTTGTCTAAGCACCTTGATGCTGTGGTGATGGACGGCATGCTGGCTCCCAGTGCTCGGAGTGAGCGCTGCAATGGCTTTGGCTGTGCCTCCCCATGGCTCCTTAAGGCATGGGTGTCAGGGTGTGTTAAAGGTGTCAGGCAGACACAGAGCAGTGAGCGCATGTGCCCACATTCTTGTCAGGAGCGAGCCCTCTGCTGTCCACAGGTGTGTGCTGGAGCTGCTTCGCCTCACAAAGACCCTCAGGTCCCCTTCCAGTCCTGCACAGCTGGTGAGTGCAGGGCCCTGCACACCTGGAACGCGGCCACTCCACTGCCAGGACTTCCACTGACTCATCATCTCTGTATGTTCTCTGTATGCCCAGCGTGAACCCGATGTGTTCTCACACAACGTCAAATGACTGGAAGGAAAGAAGGATGGATGGATGGATGGATGGATGATGGGTGGATGGATGGATGAGTGGGTGGATAGATGGATGGATGGATAGGTGGGTAGATTGATGGATAGGTGGGTGGATGGATGGATGGATGGATGGATGGATGGATGGATGGGTGGATGGATGAATGGATAGATGGGTGGATGGAAGAATGGATAGGTGGGTGGGTGGATGGATGGATAGATAGGTGAGTGGATGGATAGATGGGTGGACAGATGGATGGGTGGGTGGATAAATAGATGGGTGAGTGGAGAGATGGATGGGTGGAGAGATGGATGGGTGGAGAGATGGATGGGTAGATGGATAGGTGGACGGGTGGATGCATAGGTGGATGGGTGGATGGATAGGTGGACGGGTGGATGGATAGGTGGATGGGTGGATGGATGGATAGGTGGATAGATAGATAGGTGGGTGGGAGGATAGATGGGTAGTTGGATTGATGAGTGGGTGTGTAGATTCTTAGCAGGCTTCTGCAGGGTGGCTGGCCTCCAGTTGTGGGAGAGTAGGCTATGGAGCACAAGGAAGGGTGTCCCTAGAGAAGGGATTGGGAGTCCTCAGCTATCCTTGAGCTTCTGTGACACCCTAGTGGCCACATGGCTCCCTGAGGTGTGGCTGGGGCAGCCCTGCTCAGGGGTCCAGTGGCTGTGCAGCCAGGGCCTCCAATCTGTCCGCAAATAACCCCAGAAAGCAGAACAGCAGAAGCAAAACCACAGTGCATCCAGAAACTTCATCAAACTTTCAATCTCTCCAGGAAGGTTTTTGTTCAAATGGCTGCTAAGCTGTGAACTTGCTGCACAGCCATCCATCTGCTTTTCTTCCCCAAGTCCTCTCTATGACAGCAATGATTGAGTAGGAGGTCCTGAAAGGAAGGAGGAGCTGGGGAAGCAGGGACCCGTTAGCCTTTCAAGACTTCTCACCTCAATCAGCCCTCTGTCTGTCTGTCCATCTATTTATCTACCTACCCTTCATTATCTCTCCATCCATCCATTTTCTCATCCATCCATCCATCCATCCATCCACTCAGCCATCTGTTCATCCATCTATCCATCCACTTGCTTGTCCATTCTCCCAACTATCCACTCACCTGTGTGTCTAACCACACTTCTAGCCAACTACCCACCTACCCATCATCCAGCCAACCATCTGTCCATCCAGTCATTCATTCATCATCCAGCCAGCCATCTGTCCATCCAGCCACCCACTCATCCATCCATCCATCCATCCATCCATATATCTATGCATCGACCTACCCACCCATCCATTTGTCTTTCTGTTTACCCACCCACGTTTCCACCTATCTCACCATTCATCCACATTCTCCCCGATGCCTACTCATGCTCCTGAGCTGGGCACTGGCTTTAGTAGAATGAGGCACACTTGTAAGACCTGGGGAGTCCATGCCCAGTGGGAGGGAGTGACAGTCCCGGTACAAGGGAGTAAGTAGCCTGCCCAGCTCCCTCAGAGCAGTACTCAGTGCCTAACGCTGTTCACAACAATGCTTTCTGTCTACTATTTTCACTGCCAAATTGTGAGGTCATTATTACAATCAATTCCATTTTACCAAGGAGGAGACGAGGCATAGGGAGGTTAAAGTAAGATGGCCCCAGAGTCTGTGCTCCTGACTACGACTCTATCCACCTTGGTGCAGGTGTGTGTCCGGGACAAGGAGAAAGGCAAATGAGTTACCTCGAGTGGAGGGGATGGGGTACCCAGGAAGGCTTCCTGGAGGAGGTAAGACTTCTGAAGAAAGGTTAGCAAGCAAATGGGCTGGGGAAATGGGGGAGACATCCCTCCAGTAACAGGAGTCCTGAACTGGGCCACAGTTGTGGGCCTTGCTGTCACCTCCTTCAGGTCCACAAATATTTGCTGGCTGCCTGCTGTGTGCCGGCCATGGTTGAGATGAGCCATGGCTGGGGCCTCAGGATACTCCCCCGGAGGGAACAGCCCACAGACAGGCCCTTTAAGTGCTGTGGGGAGCTTCCTCTTGAGGGTGCAAGGAGCTATGTGTGGCCTGCGCACAGTAAGCAGAAGTGCCATGGAGAGGGGGCCGTTCCCCCACTCCCCACAGTGGGGAGTCACTTCCTTCCTCCTTGAAGACTCCAGCCCCAGGAGGAGACACTGCCGTGTGGCCAGGGGCTGAGACCACCAGTGTTTCCACACTTGTTCACGTGATCCGCACTGGCCCGGCCACCAAGGCCAGCTACCAGGTTCTTGGCTCTGTCCACACTGGCAAATGTGGAGGAGGTGGGAGCCCTATGGCAGCATCTAGATTTTTTTCCAGAGACCTCCTCGGACCATGGGACAGCCCTGTAGTTGACCTAAAGCCCCACCCTCGGAGTGGACAGGACCACTGGGACGGGACAAGAGGGCTTGACTGAGCACCTAACTGAAAGCTGACCTTACCACAATGGTCTAACATTCCCTGCTGCAGTGCAAATGAGTTCTCCATCACGGGAGGTAAGCAAGCTGGAGGACATGGACCCTGCCTGCTGCTGGGAGACTGCAAAGCCTCTTCTCGGTTCCAGCTGCCCAGCATCTGTGGCTGCCAAGCATTTCCTCTAAGACGCAGCTGTGAGGACTTTTCATTGACCAGCTACTTTGAACACAGAAACCGGCTGAGGGCAGTGTTCTCGCTGACCCTATGTTACAGATAAGGGCACTAGAGTTCAGAGGGCCCATGCCACCTGCCCAGCGTCACATAGCCAGTGAGCAGTGACCCGAGGGTTTGAACTCCCAACACTCTGCTTTCAACCATTCGCTGGGTTATGATGTGCTTGATTCTTCTGGTCAGGCTGCCGGGCTGTTTATAACCACCCTTTTCAGGAACAGTGAGAGAGTGCCTGGCTCTGGCCACATGGGGGGATTAGTCACAGACCTGGCCCATTGTGGGCCTTCCCTGTTCGACTGTGCTGTCTCTCCAGCCTGTGACACCCAGCAGATCCAGCAAGGCTGCGCCATTTCCCCACGTCCACCACGTGCCTCCACGCGTCCTTACGTACCATCGAGTCGGAACGGACTCATAGATGACCCTCCAGCAGGTTTTCAGAGATTGGGGAAGTGGTTACCCATGTTTCCTGCCAAGCAGCTGGTGGATTTGAACAGCGTTCCTTTGTATTGGCAGTGTAACTCCTTACCCACTAGGCCACCAGAGCTCCCCACAGCCTGGTCAGGCCTGGACATTTGCAGGGCTGCGTCGCCGGGAAGAGGCTCGCCCCACGAGGCTTGTGATGACCTAAGGGCCGGCCCACATGCGGCAGGATGGACGGGCCCTACGGGTGGCGCGCCCTCCGCCGCTGGCTGTCCTGTGCCAATGGCGCCACCTGGTGACACGTGAGGTCTCGTCCTCTCCTGATCTCTCTCCCTCCTCCTTTAGGGGTCGTGGCCAGCCTGGAGGTCAACCTTCATCAAGGGTTGACGGGCAAGGCGATAAGATGGCAGGGCAGGTGGGCCCTGGGGACGGGGACGGGCAGAAGCGAGGACATGGGGCAGGAACAGAGCGAGGTAGGACTCCGGCGACTTGGTAATCTTTTCCCCACGCTGTCCACCTGCGCGCCTACCCACCCCAGAGCGGACACGTCTGGGTTCCACTGCCTGGCACGCAGAGGGGTGGCATGGACAAGCGAATGAATGAATGGAAGGAGAGAGGAGAAGTCAGGTACTCACACCAGGCGCTCAGTCTCGGCGCCAGGAAGGGGGCTGGGACCTGTCCAGGCTTTGGGGCGCGGGGGAGAACAGCACATCCACTCTGCCTCCCAGCCAGGGGTCCTAGCCAGCACCCCCAGGAGCGTCCCATGAGCACCGTTTGGATAAGCCACTTAGCTCGGGACACTTTATCAGAGGGTGATTAGCTACCGTGCAAACCGGCCCCCCCATCCTTTGCGGGGAGTTCAGCCAATTAGGGAAGCAATTAGCCTCCCGGGAGGCCGGTTCCGCACTGTCTTTCCCGGGGGTCTTGGGACACAGGGGCGTGGGGGACGGGGCAGTCACTGGCTTTGCAAATTCCCAGCTTCCCGCCCCCGCCCT
>NW_006399836.1:2054047-2055001 GCF_000299155.1 Elephantulus edwardii | reverse complement strand
CCCCAGGGACTCTGGTTCACAGACTTTGGGGTCTCACTTGAGGACCAGCTCCTGAAGCCTCGCCCCCAAAGCTATATAAGCAGGGAGACCCCTACCAGGGGTCTGCTCAGAAGGGGGGACCCCTTGAAGGAGTCTGACCCCTGCTGCGCCCCCACATCTCTCTCCCCTTCTCTCTTCCGCCCCACTTCGCTTCCTTTTCCTCCCTTCTCCTGTCCTCCCCTCCCCCTCCAGAAGGTCGGTGAGGGGTCCTGGAGTTTGAGAGAGCGGGGTGCTCAGCCTGGACCTGGACATGCTGCCCCCCTTTCATCTTGTCTCCTCAGAATGGAAGTTTCTCTGAGATCGGGGTGGGGTTGGGGGATGGAGGTCCCTCTGTCCACAGAACGGTGAAAAACACGCTTCACGGGTGAAAGCTTCTGGCTCGGTCCTCACCCGGCCTCTGCCTCGTGCGGAGCCTTTGTGGGGGACTTGGGGTTCAGTGGAGGGTCCAAGGGGGGTTGATGAGGCAGGTTATGGAAGGGGAGATAAGCAGGGGGGCGGCCTGGGGGTGGGGTTTGGTGGGAGATGTGGGGAGAGGGGCTGGGAAAGGAGAGCTTCCAGGGAAGGTCCCTCCTGTCCCCTTGCCAGTGGAAGGCTGCTGGGGGGAGTGAGTGCACCCAGCTCCTGTCGGGGTTCCAACAGCTGGGCTTGACGAAGTTGGGGGGACTGCTCTTCCACCAAACCCCTCCTGGCCACTTTCTTCCACACTCCAAGAAGCTTCTCTCTTCCTCTCCTGCATCCCCAGAGCTTGGTGACTGGGCCTTCACCCCCAACTCCTCTCCTCTCCAAGCCCCCATGTCTAGGGGTGACTGACTTCAAAGTCAGAAAAGATCTTAGTTCAGGAACAGCTGAGAGGCAGCCGCCATCATCCACACAGCAGTCCAGAGGGGAAGTCTGGCTGGCTTCTCCCTCCCTCCC
>NW_006399836.1:2044504-2053947 GCF_000299155.1 Elephantulus edwardii | reverse complement strand
GCAGGCCTCTCCAGGCCCACACTGTCCAGTCCTGCACACTCAGCACCAGAGTGTCACATATTCTCGAAAGCAAGCTGAAAACCAGTGTGAAAGTGGTATAGCCCAGATGAAGCCGAGCCCAGGTGAGGCTGAGCCCAGACGAGGCTGAGCCTGCCATGCATGTCAATGCTAAGAAGCTTCCAGAAGAGACCAGAGGGGCCAGGGGTCTGGTTGAAGCTAAACGCAGCAGAGGGGGCCAAGAGTCTCCAGCTGGACAGACCCCCCCTGCCTCTTTGTCTCCCCCAGGACCCACACAGTAGGATGAACGCAACGGCTGCTTTTGGTTTCTTCTCAAAGTTGCTGGTAAATGAGGATGGATGTCTCCTCGTTTTCACTCATGTGTGCAGATTTCCAGGCGCCCTCTGAGCTGGCACTGCCCAGAATCTGGCATCGCTCTGGTGTCAGCTTCAACTTGGAAGCCCCAGGACCCCACCCCCTGGAGGTTAGAGCCCCTAGGAGCTCGGAGGGACTGAGCCCTCAGCACAGAAAGCCCACGACATGCAGCCTGTGTCCCCAAGGAGCTCGCAGCCAACCATGGTCACTGTTGGTGGCAATGGAGGAGATGCTCCATGTAACTGACATTGCCACATTGTATAAGTGAAAAATGTCCAATCATGTTCAATTGTGTTAAAATGTATTTATGCAACAATGTTTTTAAATGTAAGCAGAAAAACAAAGAGAACAAAGATGGAAATATAAACTCATCTGAGCTGAAACCTTCTGTATCCTGCACCTTGGTTTTACTGGAGGTCACAGTGGATGGGGATTCTGGGGTCCTAAGTGCCCCGTGATTTCACTGTCCAGATACCTCTGTCCCAGCAAACCTCCCACCCCTGCTAAGGGCTCATGGGAAGGTTGTCAGGCCTGTGTCCTCTGACTCGGAGGAAGGAGCTTAACCCCACTGCCTTGCCTGGCCCCGTGGCCACGCCTGGGGTCACTGCCTCCCCGGACACACTGCCCATCACTCTTCCTCTGTGTCAGCACCTCTGGAGATGTGCCCAGAAGAAGCGGCTGTCCCTGCGCTGCCCAGGAGGGACTCCCGACATGCCAGCATCAGCAGGGGCCCTTCCTTGTAACTCAGGCAGGGCATCCCTGCTCCACCCCTTCTGACCCTGAGCAGGTGGAGGTCTGGGCCAGGGGTTTCCTTGCACCCACCCTTTCAGGCACCTTATGCCCACTTTCCACATGAAGAAGTGGAGCTTCAGAGATAAGAAGTGACTTTTCTAGGCTCACACAGCCTCACTGGTGTGTTAACCTTTGGGAGCTCCGTGCAGAGCTGCTAACTAAAGGGTCAGGCGCTCAAGAGGAGAAGGATGATTGGTCTCCTCCCTAAAGATTCGCCGTGGACCTGGACCGGCGGAAGGAGGCCTTGACCGCAGGTGGGCATGGTCTGGCTGGTTGATGTCCTGGTAGGCGGGTATCTCTGCAGCCCCTTCCCCAGTCCCTGACCTACCCCACCCATAGCAGCCACTCCCGCCCCAGGTGAGGGCACTTCTATGTTCCCAGATGTGCAGATCACGGGGCTCCCCTGATGTTCTGAATGAGAACATGATGGAAGGATGGCAGGGGGACGTCTGCGCCAGGTTTGCAGGCAGTGGATGTCTGAGTCCATGCAGGGAGAATGGGTCCCAGCAGGAGAGGATGAGCTGATGCATGGACCGGAAGGCCGTGGAGAAGACCGGCACAGAGGAACCCCCAGCCTCACCCACCCATGGTTTCAGGGGCACCGGACCCTGTGCTGAGGCATAAGCCAGAAAAGAAGACACTGCGCTGACAGCCATCCCTTCTGTGGGGGTCCCTGCCTCTACTCCCACAGCTGTCTCTGTGCCATGCCTGGGACCTAAGTGTAAAGGGAATCCACGGATGGGGCAGCTCAGGGTGCAAGGACAAGAGATGGACCCAAGGGGGTAGGAGTGAAGGACAGAAGTGAGGGACATTCACTGTCTCCAGGACCCAGGAATGTGGGGTGGGAGGGGTCTGGGGCAGAAGGGCCAGTGGCTCTTATGAAAGGGGTTGGGGGATGGAGGATGGGGGGCTGAGGGAGGAGGGGCTTCCCAGATGTCCACCTCTCCCCCTCCCCACACACTTGCTGCCTTGGGGAATAATCTCAGGGTCTTTTTTTTATCATTTTAATGAGCATTATATAGTTGTTTAGATTATTTTTTTTTAATTTTAATAAATGTTTACATAGATTTTGGATTTCCATACATTCATTGTTGCATTTTTCTCCCTGCCCACCCCTCCCCCCAGTTCACTCTTCTCTTTAAAAAGTCAAAGAAAAATTATTTCATTGGTATATAACCCCCCCTGAGTACACTACTATGCAACCTTCTTTCTGAACTATTGTCATAACCATAATATCCAATCATATATCACTTTCAAACAGTTTTCTCCCTCATCTGTTTCAATGCAGCATATATAATTTATCTAATTTTCCCAACCCTGACGTCAATCCCGTTCTACAACAGTGGCACTATGCAGCACCTGTCCTTTTGTGACTGAGATATTTCACTCAGCATAATGTCCTCCAGGGTCACCCATTTTTACTATTATTGCATGAGTTCCTTGTTTTTCAATTCAACTCCATTGTGTGAATATACCAGAGCTTCTCTATCCATTCGTTTGTTGAAGACATTCAGATGGCCAACAAATACATGAAGAAATGTTCAAAATCCCTAGCTCTAAGGGAGATGCAAATCAAAACAACTATGAGATATCATCTCACCTCAGTCAGAATAGCAAAATTTAACAGAACAACAAACAGCAAATACAGGTGAGGTTGCGGAGATACTGGAACCCTCATTCACTCTTGGTGGAAGTGTAAAATGGTGCAACCACTGTGGAAGGTTGTATGGTGCTTACTCAAAAAGGAACTCCATTTTTTACAGAGTTCAATTAGGGCTGTAAAAGGTTTGCTGTTGTTGATTGCCATCGAGTCGAACACAACGCAGTGACCCTGTGAACAAAAGGCCTGAAGCCTTTCTAGAACTATCATCATTTAGTAAAATTCACAGTTTCCAGAGGCATGTTGTTTAGGAAGTGGGTGCCACTTCTGTAAAGGGTTTAGGGAGTGTTATATACATTTCACCCTTAACCCTCCTGAAATGAATTCGTTTATTAGGTTCGTAGGCAATTGTTACATAATTTCTATATTATATCATTATCTACATTTCTTTTGTATGGGAACCGTTCAGTCCTTGACAGTCTATAGCCAGAATACGGGAAGGCAGGAGAGCAGATAGAAACCAGTACCCTCATGTGCTTTGTAGCACTTTCCACCATAACGAAAGGTGGAAACAACCAAAAATGTCCATCGACAGATAAATGGATGAGCAAGGTATGATCCGTCCACATCGTGAAAACTTCGTGAGGAATGAAGTCCTGGTGCGCACCTCCACCAGCTGCTGTCCACCCAGCCCACAGTGACCCTGGAGGACAGAGGAGATCCATGCAGAGGACTTCCAAGGCTGTAAATCTACACAAGCAGACGCCACCCTCTCTCTCCTGCAGAACATCTGGTTGACTCACGCTGTCACACCACTGGGCTTCTTTGCAGAGTGCTGGATGGCACTAAGTGAATGAGGAGAAGCGGAGTGTGGAAAAGGGCGTGGAGAGCTTGGAGGAAGAACCGTATTTCAGTAAGTGGCCAGCAAGGCCTCCCGAGGAAGATTTTAGGAAAGATTTGAGGATGAGAAAGCTGACTGCCATGGAAACCGGGGGCACGCTGTTCCCACCCAGGAAGCAGTAGATGCGGAGGCCCAGAAGCGAGCGCGTGGGGCTTGATCAGAACCAGCAAAATAACCACAGTATTTCATCATGAATTCAAAAAACAGCATCAGGATACACTGGGAATGTTTTTAATCTGATCTTGACCATTCTATTGGTTTGGGATTTGGATTGCTGGTGATTTGTATGTAACCATTTAGTTTGGGGACCACTGAGTCACTTTCTGGGCGATTTTGACCCACTGTTGCTGTCCCTGTCTGTTCCTCTTATTTTGTTTCTTCGTCTTTTTGAATTTATGTGAGGCAACTGAAAAGATCATGATACGTCAGACCCATGTGGGGCTTCAAATTACACAGGGGCTTTCTGATGCTTTAAAGAGGTCTTCCTCCGTAGTAGTCTGTCTTCACAGGCGGCGGCTGTCTTCACAGTCTCTGTATGAGTCAGTCTTCTTTTTTATTGTGGTAAATATATATACACACATATCTAACACAAAGCATTTGCCAGCTCAACAATTTTTACATGTATAATTCAGTAACATTGATTAAGTCCATCACGCTGTGCAAAACCATCACCATTATGCCTCCCAAATTATCCTTCCACCCTTACCAGAAACTCAGGGCCTGCTCCTTCCCGCCTCTGGTGACCACTAATCACCTCTGGTCTCTGTGCATTTAAGATTTCCTGTAAATTGGATCATGCAGTTCCGTTCATTTCCTTTTCTTCTGAGGACACTCAGTGGGTGTGGGTGCCACGCTAGATCCAAGACAATCTCATTTTAGGATCCTAGATGCATCACATCTGTCAAGATCACAATTCCAAGTAAGATCGTATTCACAAGGACTTGATTCTATCTTTTGGGGGAACACAATTCAACCCACTACATCCAGTGAGGAACTCCGCTGCAATCCCAAAGGCATGTGGTTCGAATCCACAGGCTGCTCCACAGGAAAAAAGCTGGGAAATCTCGGTGAGATTAACTGCCTCTGAAAAACCTTCTGGAGGATCAGCTGTGGGTCAGTTCTGACTTGACAGTACACAACAACAACAACAACAACAACACATCCTGTTAAAGATGCCCAGAGAGGCCAGGGTCAAGCTGGAGCCTCAGTGCTGG
This sequence comes from Elephantulus edwardii, assembly GCF_000299155.1. NCBI lineage: Eukaryota > Metazoa > Chordata > Mammalia > Macroscelidea > Macroscelididae > Elephantulus > Elephantulus edwardii. The sequence continues at coordinate 2,049,068 of NW_006399836.1, read as the reverse complement.
GGGTGAGGGGCTGCAGCCTCCAAAGCTCCCTGTCATCCCACCAGCCCTCCAGCTGTCCTCACTCTCCCTGACTCCTCGGTCCAGGCTTCCAAGTTACCTAACCCCCTGCATCGCCACCAGCATCTTTCTCCTCCTGGCTGGAGTTCCTTAGGTAACACTTCATGTTTCTACCTTCCAGGGACAGGTGGGCACCCCAGTGGCCTTGTCCCCCTTCTCTGTGGATTCAGCAGGTGCCTGGGGACAGCTATGGGAGAGGACGTGGCTGTGTGGTCACCCTCAGTAAGACCCTGTCTTCATTCTCTTGTATCGCTGTTACAGAGATACGGAAAGAGGACACTTTAAAAAACACATTTCCTCTGTTACGGTTGAGGAGGCCAGAAGCACGAGTTGTGGCAGTGGAAGGGCATGACCCTCTCGCTGTGTCCCTGTGTCAGTTCTGGAGGAAGGGCCACTTGTCATTCAGCATCTGTCGGCTCAAGGCTTCGTGGACAAGTCCACGTTGTGTGTGTGTGTTTTTTTTAAATTTTATTTTATTATTTTTGTGTGTGTGCCGTCAAATCGAATCTGACTGGTACAGGAGGAGATTGTCCCTCCTTCTCCAGCAGAGCATCTGGTGGATTCGAACCGCACACCTCCCAGATTGCAGTACAGCTTCCTGCCATTAGGCCACCAGAGCTCCTTTCCTGCTGCTCAGGCATTCCCCAGCTCAGGGGCTGGGCTCTACCACGGGCATTGTACTCTTGGTAATTCTTTCACGTTAGTAATGTCATCCCTCTCTCAGCTAGTTTTATTCCCTCTTTTTATCTCTTGTGAGATAAAAGGTGTTACAGGCCACACCCTAGGAAAACCTTGCAAATAGGCCTGAGGTGTGAAGGAATTAAGAAGTGTTGCATCCCACCCTTAGTCTTCTGATGATTTGTTTATCAGATCATGTTGTTGTTGTTGACATTATGCCAGTTGCCTGTGACCCATAGTGCCGCTGTGTTCAGCAGCTCTGAAGCCTGCTCTGTCCTGAGCCTGTCTTATTGACTCTGACACACCTACCCCCATTATCCCAGTTACTGGATCAATGAATTTGAACCCCTGAATTTGGACCTTTCACTCATCAGCTGCTCCAAGAGAGAGAGAGCTAGGCAGTGTCTTCCCATAAAGATTGACAGCCTGGGAACCACTGGAGGCTTGGCAGGAGACGGCGTTGACTTGATGATCATAGGGTTCTTCTTATTAAATGTCTTAGTAAAGGATCCTAGTGGTGCAATGGTTAGAGCATTCATCTGCTAATCAAAAGATCTGTGGTTAGAGTCCATTTGTCACTTAAGGGACAAAAGACTTGGTGATCCACTTCTGGAAACGTTATGTTGTTGTTGTTAGGTTGTTATGCGACTCATAGTGGCCCTATGCATAATAGCTCTGAACCCTGCATTATCCTGAGCCAGTCTCACTGACACTGGTACATCTACCCCCATTACCCCAGTCACCGATCAATCCATCTTAACCAGGGACTTCCTCTCCTACACTTACACTCCACCCTTCCAAGCGTGATGTCCTTCTCTTGGCCTCATGCTCAAAGTATGTGGGACAGAGCTTCAAAATCCTAGCCACCAAGGAGAAACTTGGTTTCACTCTCTCCAAGACAGACCTACTTGTTTTCTTGCCAGTCCATGCCGGTTCAAGACTCCTCTAGCACCACAACTCAGAGGCATTGCTGCTTCTTCTTTCATCCTCAGTGATTATCCAGTTCTCTGATGCACAGCAAGTAATTGTGAAGATTATCACCTGAATCAGGTGCTCCTTAGTCTCTAGATTGGCATCAGTGCTCTTTAGCATTTTGGAGAGGTCCCTGACAGCAGACTGGCCCAAACCATCTTTTGATTCCTGACTGCTGGTGCTCAGAATATTGTTTGTGGGGTTGAGCAAGCTGAAATTGTGATTAGGTATGTAGATAACCAAATATGACAGAAAAATACATAATCAGCAGAGGATAAATGAGACAATCAGTGAGACTCTTTGAAAAACTATCTACCTATGTGCACCAAAAGAATTCTCCAAAAGAGTAAAAAGAGAAGCTGCAGACTGAGACCTGCAGACAGCGTTGTGAGGAGTTATGTGGTCCACTCACCAACACCCAGCAACAACAAGACTGGGGGAAACCTTTGACAATGACATCGTTGACAAGGTACTCAGCTTCAAAATTTACAGACAACTCCAACATCTTAACAAGAAGAAAGACAAACGACACAGTAACAAACTCAACAGAGGACGTGAAAAGACCCTTTCTCAAAGACATTCAGGTGGCCAACAAACACATGAAAAAGAGCTCAAGATCATTAGTTATTAGAACTCAGACTTCTTACTGTCAAGTTGAAACTAACCCTCCACTGGTTTTCTGAGACTACCGGTCACACATGAGGAGACTTCTCATCTTTTTTCTAGTGAATAAAAGTGTCAGAGGGCAAGACTTTTGGTTCAGCAGCCCAATTCCCTAGGACTACATGACCAGAATTCCCTTTGGGAGCTGTTGTTGTGTAACCTTGAGTGAGAACTGACTTGTAGCTGATCCCAGGGGGTTTTCAGAGGCAGTCAGTTGTCTAAGAGGAGGACCTAGTGGGCTTTCACTAAGTGCATTGAGTTGGCAGTGGAACTCCTTACCACTAAGCCACCAGAACTCCCAGAGCTGTTGTTGTTGTTAGGTTCTGTCAGGTCAGCTCATGGCCTTCATATGAACAACAGGTATGAACCTTGTCCTACCCTGTGCCATCCTCACTATCTCTGACACACTCGAGCCCATTGCTGCAGTCACTGTGTCAGTCCACCTGGTTGAGAGTCTTCCTCTGCTTTGCCATCTCTCTGCCTTTCCAAGCATGATGTCCTTCTCCAAGGAGTAATCTCTAACATGCCCAAAATATGTAAGATGAAGCTTCACTTTAGCCTCCAAAAGCACTCTGGCTGTACCTTCTCTAAGAAATAAGTTTGTTCTTTTGTCAGTCCATGGGATAGTCAGCATGCTTCTCCAACACCATAGCTCAAAGGGCTTCTCCAACACCACAGCTCAAAGATGTCAATTCTTCTTCCGTCATCCTCATTCATTGGCCAACTCTCAGGTGCCTCACAAATGACTGAAAAGGCCACGGCCTGAATCAGGCGCACCTTAGTCCTCACGCTGACATCATTGCTCCTCAATAATTTGGAGAGGTTCCTGACTACAGACTTTCCCAGTGCAGTGTGTCTCCTGATCTCCTGACTGCTGGTACCAAGTGTATTGGTTGTGGATCCAAGGAAGATGAAGTCATTGACAATCTTTTCTGCATCTATTGTGATGTGGCCTATTGGTCCAGTGGCAAGAATTTTTGTTTTGAGACAAATCAAAATAAGAATGAGGTATCATCTCGCCCCCAAAGTAATAACAAATTCAATAAAACAATAGCAACAAACATTGATAAATGTGTGGAGAGATTGGAACTCGCCTACACTGATTCTCAAACTCACTTCCTCATTGAATTGACAACTTACTCATATCAACTCTATGAATAAAGGATCTGAGCCCTGCCTTATCCTGTGCCATCTTAGTTATCTCTGATGTGTGAGCCCATTATCACCGTTTCTGTGTCAATCTATCTTGTTGAGGGTCTTAATCTCTTTACTGACCCTCTACATTTCCAAGAATGATATCTTTTTCCAAGGACCGATACCCTCTCCTAACAGCCCAAAACATGGGGTGACATTTCACCAGCCTTGCCTCTAAAGGGCACTCTGGTTGTACTTTCTCAAAGATATATTTGTTTGTTCTTTTGGCAGTTCATGGGATATTCAATACTGTTCTCTAACATCAGACCTCAGTGGCCTTGATTCTTCTGCCATTGTTATTCATTGTCCAACTTTCAGATGCATAGAAAGTGATAGAAAAGACCATGGGTTAGATCAGGTACACCTTAGTCTTAAATCTGATTTCCTTACTCTTTAGCACTTTAGAGAGGTTCTTGACCATCGATTTTCCCAATATAGGACATCTTTTGATATCCTAACTGCTGGTACCAAGAGTGTTGATTGTCGATACAAGTAAGAAGAAAGTCATTGACTACTTCAATCTTTTCTCCTCCTATCATGATGTTACCTATTGATCCAGTCGGGACGACTTTTGTTTTCTTGATGTGGAGCTGTAATCCATACTGGAAACTGCAGCCTTTGATCTTCTGTAGCAAGAATTTTAAGTCCTCTTCACTTTGAGCGGGCAAGGCTGTGTCATCTGCACATCACAGCTGTTGATGGGTCGTCCTCCAATCCTGATGCCACATTCTTCTTCAGAACAATTACATTGTGGATATTGAAAATAATGTTAGAGAATAAAATGTGCATGAATGAATGATTGAATGGAAAATTAATTTGCTTTGTAAACCATACACACACTCAAAGTCATGTCCAAGAAAACTCTGGGGCAGTCATCCTCTGTTATATGGAGTAACAGCTGACTGGATGGTACACAACAGCTGTTCAGAGGTGATGGTAGGTGGGTCACTGGTGGAAATCTTGCTTTCTGCAGGGAAGCCAGTGGTGGTGTCATTGAGTC